>NC_136905.1:42973219-43230134 GCF_949606895.1 Notothenia rossii | reverse complement strand
GGTTAAGAAAAGTTTTTTGTTTTGCCTGTTAACTGAGAACTGAAGTAATGAAGAATAGGAAGACTGTTACCATTAATGGGTTTAACATTCACATGTTTCAGCATTCCTGACCATATAGACACTCAGCTGTTTTATTTTGTAACCCGCTGGGGGAGAGATTTACATTGAGTTTTTCTCAGTAGCTGATTTGCTGTGATTACAGCAGCATTGGATAGTTATGCGCCACCTTTGGGTTGTACTCTGAATCGGTGTGTTGGTGAAAAGTTGCTCATTACAGAAACAGAAGAATTGTGCAAAGAACACATCTCAAAGGAGGTTTTGACAGTTTGCTTGTGCCTCGTTGTCAAGGCAACCGTGGTGTGAAGAGGTACTGCAGTTTTTGCGGATTTCTGCGGTACAGAGGACAACGTGTGTCTGCTGATTATATCACATTGATCCAGAGGTCCCTTCCCCCTCAGGACATCCCAATGCCAGAGAGAGTTTCCTTGGAGCCCACTGACCAGGGCCGGTTCTAGCTTTTTGGGGGCCCTGCCACTGACTACAGCTGAAGAGGACAATGAATCATTGACTGTTCTCAATATAACAAGATCTTGAGACAGGCTGGTCTCAGTGTGTTCAGACTCTGAAGAAATCATGCAATGATTTTACAGCATAACTGTGCAAGAGTTTATCAGAAGGTGGTGTAGAACGATATGCTTAGTGTTTAGGAAGGGAGGCTGATTGTTTAATGATGGTCTGGAATGCTGAAAGGGTTAAGGTTTAATATCCTTGTTTGGCAAACAAGACATCTGATTATTATGTCACACATGATAGATCTTGACATAGTGACTAGCTATGGGTAAACGTGTGGACGTTATACCATTATTATCGTGAACTAAAAATAAATAGGGAAATAGTATCTGGTTAAAGATGAATGGATTTCATATCCTAGAGAGGATTAGTTATATTGTGAATACTTCACAAGGTATTTACTAATGTATTTTGAAGAACACATAAGAACACAAGTCCAGTTTTGTTTTGTTTCTAGATTAAATTGTCCATTACCAAAACTGTTCAGTTTAGGTCTAGCTTTAGACTTTGATAGTAAAAGAGTATTTAGGCTTATTTTTGTATATCTGACATTTTTTAAATATGTTGGCTATTCACTAGATAGAGAGATGGCATTACTCTCCATTTGTTGAGAACATTTCTGAAGATTAAATGTTTGTTCCATTCCTGATATTCCTATTTAGGATGTAATTTTAGAGTAACAAGGCTGATGCTGAAATTGGAAAATAAGTTAGTGGTTTACATGATGTAAACAAAAAAAAAAAAGGTTTTGTTTGTTCAACCTCCAGTTAGATCTGAAACAGTAATAATGATTGATTTGGCCAAAACTTAGTTTAACATCCTGATGTAACATTATGAGGTATGTTCACTTCTAAGGGTAAACAAATTGATAAAATGGATTATTATTATTATTGATTAATTTGGAATATTAATTAGAAAGGCCGTTTTCTGCAGGTTCACTTAAGAATGCCTTGCATGAACATTTGTCAGGTATTGTGTTTCCTAGGGGCGGTATATTAATAAAGTGTATTGATCATTTGTTTGTTAAACATCTGAAGAAAATGGTGCTGCGAACACGAGAAAAACTTTGTTGCATTGGTTGACATCAACACAATGATATCACTAGTACAACTCCAGCTAGTAGAATATCAAAGTCTCTGCAGAGCACGACACATGGCCAAAAAGACTGAGACCAAATGACCTTTGACCCTGACTGACAGTGTGACTTGAGAAAAGCACTATCAATGACTGACTCTGGGGCTGACCAAACTTGACTTTACAACCTGACAGAGTGAGTGTGAATGTATTTCTGCATGTGATCAGTGCAACTGCTTGATTCTAAAACAATAACTAACCGAGCATGTCTTTGGACTAACATATTATTTTGGAGCTCCAAGGGAAACATAGGTTTCCTAAAAATTCTGCAAAAGGGGGTTAACCACATGTGACCCGTTTCTAATTCCCACAGGAGTTGGCGGTTTGCAAATGTAAAACTCAAACTAAAATCTAAAGATTCTGTTTCTTTTAGGACTGCCAGCTGGAAATGAATACTTATTTTCCCTGGAGTGTTTACTGTGAAAAATGATGGATGTACTTTTGTGAATGATGTTTGGTATTTTCTTATAACCACTGGTTACCTGAAGGTTTTCTTCCCATACAGCAGTTTGTTACACATGTGTACGTGTGTAAAAAGGGGGAGTGTGGGATTTTTTCCTTTAGGGACTGGAAGAAACCTGCCGCCCCAACTCAGATGTTCAATCTGACCATTGATTGACAGTTTTAGATTTAACCTGCTCCATATCTGGGGATAAGATAATGTTTGATTAATGTTGACATGTTTCTAATATTGATTGAGTTATAACAGGTAACACAGATGCAGAATCAGTGGCCAAGGGGCTACTGAGAGAGGTAATTCCAGGATGAGAATGAGAAGGTGAACGGTGATAATGAAAACAATTTTGTAATATTTCAACAGGTATTAAAGTAACTGAGGTTTGAAATGTAGAAAGAACATATTACAGCTAAGTTAAAACATAGTAATGTAATGAGATAGAATTTAATTTAGACAACATCTTGTAACTAGCCTGGTAAAGAAGTAAAAGCCATAGACTTTTTGGTTTAGATCATTATTGGGATGTACATTTAATTTAAATTCATAATGGAAAGACATTTGATGACAGTATGTTGGATTTCTGTATTCATTTTTCAGCTTGATAATATCCAAGCAGTGACAGGTAGAAGCAGTCTCGCCTGGAAATTATTCACTTTGTCAGTATCATGATTTTAGTTGTTTTTAATCCATAACATTAGTTTGTTCCATTACCAGAGACATTAGCAGTTAATATTATATTTAGATTTTAAATAGGATCTCAAGGATTTCATTTCCAATAACACAGATGCTTGTCAGAAATTCAGAGCTATTGAGATATGTTATTTAGTTCAACTGAAGATGTTGGGGTTTATTTTGTTGACACAGGCCAAGTATTAGAATTCTGAAGCGGCCTACCAGTGGTGGGTCAAACCCCTGAGGGCCCAGAAGCCCTGAGCGTAGACTTGAGGGGTGGGTATCAGATTTCTCCACACAGGTTGCTGACGCCAAAAGGGGGACCCGAGGAGCAGGAGGCCGACACAGCGGAGTTCGTCTGGCTGAAGGTCAAGAGGCCTACGTGGCTCAACTCCAGATTCTCCGGCCTCTACAGAGTGACCCAGAGGACATCTCATGCAGTCCGCCGAGGAGCAAAGGGGGACATCTGGTACT
Organism: Notothenia rossii; assembly: GCF_949606895.1. NCBI lineage: Eukaryota > Metazoa > Chordata > Actinopteri > Perciformes > Nototheniidae > Notothenia > Notothenia rossii. The sequence continues at coordinate 43,226,827 of NC_136905.1, read as the reverse complement.
ACTGGAGCCAGTGTGCGGCGAGGAAATCACCGGCTAGGACCATGGAGGACATCAGGACGGACCTGGCTATCGTCAACGAGGACATCCCTACAGCAGACGACTTGGAAGCTGTCATCAGCGGACTGGAGGAGAAGGACCTCGCGGACATCCCGACAGCAGACGACTCGGAAGCTGGCGTCAGCGGGCTGGGGGACTTCTCGAGGCAGCAGAGGAGTCTACTTCTCTCTGATCAGATTCATCAGTTCAACCTTTGATGGAAAGGCCGCATCTCCCCCTCCCTATCAGCTGCCCTTGTTGGCGTTTTCCGCTGAGGGGGGGGGGGGCCCTGAGGATTCAACAACACGCAAGGATGCTGCTTTCTGGCACTCAGGTTCGCACTCTGATAGTTCCTTCACTGACATTGAAAGTTGTGTTCTGTTCACAAAGGTATGCTGTTGGGGAGCAGACACAGTGGCAAGGAAGGACAGTAGTTGTGTTTCAAATGTCTTATGTGAGTTGGTCTCGTGGGGGGGAGACCAAAAGGGGGATTGAAGTATTATTTGAGTTATTTGAAGTATTAAAGTAATGTGTTATGGCAGGAAAGTTCAATCTGGTATATTCATTTTAATGTCACCTTATATAGAATGTGTGTTAAACTTGTGATTTCTGCATTGAGTGACTTCTGCCTAGCAGATACCAAGAAGAGGCCCCTAGGGTCTCTCGGTTAATTATCAATAGTCCTTGCAATTAACAGGGGAAGTCCCAGATACATGTTCAGATAATGTAGTTAAAGTCTTGTAGAATTAATGTTTATCTCCTACACATCCTGCAGGCCTTGAGACTTGGGTCACCCAGCAGTGACCAAGATAAACGTCCTTTTGAGCTTATCAATAAAATGTATTCATTCCTAGTAAGCTGACTTTGGGGTGAAGGGAAGTTCAGGGAAGCCATTAAGCCACAAGAACAATTAAACTTCTGTTAATCAACCAAAACTCATGACTTTCAGGGGACAGGACATTCGGACCTATAACAAGGGTCACTTCATAGAGAATATATGTGTGTGGTTGATTACTTTGTATTAATAATAGCAGTATGTGTAAAGGAAGCTGGAAATATGCAATGTGAAACCTTTTATTTGAAATAAAGATTCTGCAGGGAATATTCTTAAAGAACAATAGCTCAAGTGTCTGGAAGAGCTGCAGGCTAAATGAGTGCGGTACTTTTTACTGCTTGAGATCAGAGCTGATGTTTTCCTCTTGTTATTATTGTTTGAGGTTAAGGTAACTCACATGTGTTATTTGTATAATCCAACTATAAAAAACTATATCTTAAAACTATCTTTATAAAATGCCAAAAGTATGTGAAACTTGCAAGGAGGGGTTTGTTATCTCGAATGTAAGGGTCGCCTCTGGCTCGCGCTGATTGGCTGTCTTTTCTAAGTGGAGGATCCCTCGGGGGGGGGGGGGGGGGGGGGGCAGCCGCATAGCTCCTCCTGGGGTTTTGGATATAAGCCTATGTTTTCTTTAGACTAGCCTCTTCTTTTCTTCAAACTGACCAGATCCGTGGGATTGGAGGAAGAGCAGGAAGTACTTCCTTTGTGTTTGTATTTGTATTTGTATTTGTATTTGTATTGTTACTTTTTATCATTAAAACAAGATTATTGTTTAACTTGCATTCTGGTGTTTCTTAATCACTTCCTTTTTACGAATTTACCCAGCTTATCAAACGACACGCGGAGACGAGGTTGGTTTTGAACATCCTCCAAATCTCCAACAATATCTTGTACTTGATTAAAAGTAGAAGTACTCAGTTCTTGTACTTGAGTAAAAGTAGAAGTAGCCTACTCAGATCGTGTAGGCTACTTGAGTAAAAGTAGAAGTACCAGAGTGTAGGAATACTCTGTTACAGTAAAAGTCCTGCATTCCAAATGTTCCTCAAGTAAAAGTAGAAAAGTATTATTATCAAAATATGGTGAAAGTAGCGACAGTAAAAGTAGTCATTTTGCAGATTGGTCCATTTCAGAATAATATGATATGTTTTATAATGACTGATCATTAAAGTGTTATCAAAGCTGGTAAAGGTGCAGCTAGTTTGAATGACTTTGTATACTGCAGGGTAGCTTGTGAATTTACTCCAGGTGGAACTAAAGTCTGATTTAAGACTTGATTATATTTCACATCATTCATCCACATCTGTAAAGTAACTAAAGGTATTAAATACATGGAGTGGAGTAGAAGTACACTATGTACCTCTGAACTGTAGTGGAGTATAAGTACAAAGTAGCAAAACATTGAAATACTTAAATAAAGTACAAGTATCTCAAAATTGTGCCCAATTATAGTACTTGTTGAGTTTATGAACTTAGTTACTTTACACCAGTGGCTATAAAGATAGAAAGACTTAAGCCTTGCACAGAGGCATGAAAATACATTTTCAAAATGCTCAACAGTGCTGCCAAAATTATAAACTGGCTGCTACACAATTAAAATAAATGCTTTTATATATTTCTATTAGATGTGACTCTTTAGCGTTTCGTTTATTATTAACACTGCTGATTTAGTTGTTCTGACTGCTAAAATCCTCTGTTATTCCTAATTTTAAAGCCGATATTCTGTGGGGTCGGGGGGCTCGGATCCTTGTCACCTTTTTCATACCTGATGAGTTTGCATCCCTGTTGTCAATTTGTTTGGTTATCTAGGTACAGCTGTGTGTGACTCCCTCTGGTACACTTGTATGTGTTTTCCTAATGTAGAGAGCATTGATTAATGAATAAACTACACACTGACTCTAGATCCTGACCAAATCCTTTTTTGTTGATCAAATGTTTTTCAAAAATGTATTGTATATTATATAACAGCTGCACATCACAGACCGGAGTCTCTGCTACTGTGGACCACGAAGGAGGCGATCATCATCCCCATCCCCAAAGACCCTGCATGCCATGGAAATCTCCTCCTCCTGGAACAATTCTACACCCAGCATATGCTCCCTGTGTTGGCCAGTAGAGAGGAGGACATTTAAATAAACATACTCTTAACGCCCTCGGACTCTGCGTTGTGTTTCGTATGTGTGATGGGGTGTTATGCAGAGGGGAGGAAAACAGGACACAGCAGATTGGGATTGTGGTGGAGATGCTGAGCAGTTATTTAATTGTTGCGTGTAATTATTATTATACTGCGTGCTTCTTAGTTATTCCATCTTTTGCTGTAACATGGATCTGTATGTAACTCTATATTTACTTGTTATCTACCACACTTCCTTCTACAATATCATACACCATCATTATACATGGGGTATATAGGATATATATATATATATATATATTTGTATGCATATCTGTAAATTGTATAATTTTATTTTTCGTATTTGGGATTTCTCTTTTGTCCACTCAAATACACTTGGCCCTTTCTCTTTTCCATGTGGAAAATGGCAGCTGCATATTCTGCTTTTCTCGTCTGGCTCCCTATCTGCTCATCTACAATGAGACAATTATATAATTAATTACTAATAATCATTTAAAACTGTTATTACCAATATTTCACAAATTCTTCATGTAAACTTAAGAGCACAGCTGTATGTTGTGTGTCAGTATTGCTTGGTTCATCTTACTGGGGGGCAGCTACATGGATGTCGGTGCAGTCCACAATCATTTTGCAGTTGAAGGCAGAATGAATTCATTATTGACTCAGAATGAAGCACAACTTCATGTCATACAATACATTGACTTTATTTGTAATTGTGTAAAAAAATATGAATATTGATTAGCAAGCAGGACCTGCAGGAACAGGGAATGGTGATGGATGGAGCTGGGAAGAGAGAAGAATAAAGAAAACAGATCAACTTTATTATCGAATATAAAAGATTCAATTTCAAAACAAGTTGCCGTTCCTACAGTTTTCTAGTATGTAAAGATGATTTCACATGACCAATGCAAAATATCACACTCAATACATGTGTGTCTCTGAGGGGTGCATTGTGCCTTTGATGTATATAAATAAAATACCATAACCAAATACTATTACGTACAGTGAAAATCAGGTTGCCAGAGCAGGTGAGTCCAGTGTGCATGTTCCTCAGGGTCTTAGCAGTTACAGGTGATGTAAAGAAAATAAAAGAGAAAAAGGTCAGTAACAACACTTTAAAGTAACAACACTGAATAATTACCTCTTTTAATAATTTTCTCTCAGTAATCACTCAACTACTGTCTTTCCAACAAACAGATTGACTCACCCTCACTATCATCACAATGAAACACGTCCAGAAGAATGTCATGCAAAGCTGCCTGCCTTCCTTCCTTCCTTCCTTCCTTCGACTCTCCCTGAACTACCTGATCTTTTAATGTTCAATGTTAACCATTTGTGCAGATAGCATTAAGTAGATCGCTGATGCTAATGTGGCGTTAGCCTACCTCCCGCCCCCTTAGCACCTGGTGGAGGGGGCGATAGGCTACTCTTCAAATGTTTCACAAAATACTTGCCATCATGACTACTCTTACTGTTTAACATTTTGGTTTACTTCATGTTAAGGCTAATACAAATGACAAGGCTAAGTAATGTAATGTAATGCTAACTAACATGCTCGCTATTAGCTAGGTAGCTAACTTGACTATGTTCCATGCTAAAAATGTATATTACCTGATATTTTTGGTCCAACGACTCCTGGTCCTTTCATCAGACGGGAAGCGATAGAACGAGCAAGTGGTATGATCACTTTTCTGATTACAACCTGGTACGAAGCACACAGGCATCTTGTAAAAGTGAATTTATTGGAGCAATCTCTTATATTTATTGGAGGGAATAAATCAGTCTTCTTCTTTGCTTTAATTGCGAGATCTTCTTCTTCTTTGCTTTGCGAGTCGCAACCAGTCTTGGAGCATTATCGCCTATGACATCACTTACACAGAATGTATTTGGGATTTGTAGTCTTTCTAGTTGCGTATTTTTCATAGTTTTATATTTCAACAGTTTTACGACAAACTGTGACTTTTTTTTACATGGAAATGATTGTTTAAGATTGACAAACATCATAGGCTATGTGTCATTCGTGGCACAATTCAAACGGGATCAAAAGATAACTTTTCTCTCTCCATTGACTTCAATGTATAATTTTCCGCTTCCGGGGTCCCATGGAGGCCCCCGGAAGGGGAGGGACTTCGCCTCTCTATGGGGGAGAGACGGGCCGGCAGCAACACACAACAAAGAATTTCCGAAACTAAACGAAGTGTTTTTATTTATTTATTAAAATTATAACTACAATCCGAAAAAACAGGGGAAGCCTGGCTTCCCTTGGCCTCCAGGAGAAAACGCCACTGGTCATTTGTACGCAGACTGAAGAGAGTGGGTTGCACAGTAATGAGTTTTGGTCTTTCCAATGTGTCCGCTACTTTCATACATCGTATGTGGCTGCAGCAGCTCTTGAAGGTTGCGCTGTCTACCTAGACGTCCCATAAGAAATGTTACCATAGTGTACCATAGTACGTACCATGGTATACCATGGTACTACCATGGTACAACCATGGTACCTCAGATGTTACCATAGTGTACCATAGTACGTACCATGGTATACCATGGTACCTCAGATGTTACCATGATGCATACCATGGTATAACCCTGGTACATACCGTTGTACCACAGCTGTTACCGTGGTACGTACCAATGGTACCTCCGATACTATAGTACATGCAGCGGTACCTCAGATAACTGGTACTCCATAGAGTATTCAAATGGTACTACAGACATTACCATGGTATGTATCATGATAATCACTCAAGTCCCATTGTATGCATTTTTTATTTTGTTTTGTATGTGAATGCAAGTCTTATACCTTGTTTAGTATTTTTCATTGCTGGTTTTAGTTGGTTTCCCTTTAGGTAACATATATTTTCATCTTCTTTTTCAACACATCTTCACACAAAATAGCCAAAGAATTACACTTTAGATAAAGATCTTCTCAATGTTGTTATTGAATGAGACAACTGAGTTCATACAGCGCTTCAATGTGGCGTTTTACTCACATATTTAGAAATATCCATACAGATTTACCCAGTCACAGACACAAATGCATTACAAAATACAGTTAATGATCAAACAGTGAGTTATAAAAAAAACAATAATAGCATAAATAAAAACAAATTTAAATCATCATATATGTGCAGACAAATTGAGTCTCAACAGTTTGTGCTAGCCCTCAACATTTGACTTGTCTCAAACCAAGGCATTTTCATCACATATAGCTTACCCCCATGTTCAATTGCAATACAGTTAGCTATGATGTCCTCACATGTCAATACACACAATTCATTGGAGATCTTTACTTTTACAAGAAATTTTGCAACACCAGTTTGTCTTTCTGGAACAAAGTGGACCTGCACAAATTATACCATTTCATGTTTTGGATCTTCCCCTCCGTCCTCTGATGACCCTCCAGACTGAGAGACAGCAAAAGGCTACAAGATAAGATGGATCTTTATTGATGCCCTTAGGGAACAGGTGTTAGCATGCAGCAACAAAATATATTTAAATGGGAAGGTAGCATTGCGGATGAAAGTCATATGTGCATACAGTGAAAATAATGTTAACTATAAGTTATAAAATAACTCCTGATACATTTTGTTAAATATTTGTAACCCAACTTATTTTGTGTCGGATAAATCTTTATTCTTATCATCATAGAAAACTGTGTTGTCTCTTACTGCTACCTGTAATGTAGCAAAGGTCATGGATTTTAACAGAATACATTTTTCTTTTTAATAAGTAAAACAATCCCTGCATGTTTATGTTGTACCATTTCATGTTGTTGATCTGTTCCTTCGTCGTCTGCAGCCATCTCTACCTCATCGTCACTCTGAGAGACAGAAAAGTTTAAATCAAATTAATTCAATAAAAAAAGAGGGGCTATTCCTGAGACAGGCATCATAAAAAGAGCATTCAAACAGGATACAAAGACAGTACATGACGGACGAACGATGACCTTGTGGCAATGCACAGTGGCAATGCATTAAAAGAAAAATCAGTGACCCAGTAACAGAGTCATAGTTAAGTCCACCAGTGAGTCCAATTTCTTAAGTCTGTGGATCAGTCAATGCAAAAAACTACCATTTCATGATGTGGATCCTCCCCTTTCTCATCTGATGTCCCGCCAGAATGGTGATCAGCCTGAGTTAAAGCAAAAGGCTACACAATAACTATCCTGATAATATGATTTTAATGAATCTAACACAACATCATCGTCACTGTAATACCTTATACTCTCACCCACCATTCAATATTCATTTGAAGCTTCATCACTGGATGAGTCAGAGTCTGTAAATTGATAAAATCACACAGCTGTTACACAGACATTTATACACACATTGATTCTGGGCATTTTAATTTGGCATCTCAGCAAAAAGCTAGGGTTGGTTTATACTGTATATGTTTCAGCTTTTTTAGAGTCAATATTGATTTTATATGTTTTATAACGTAATTTACATATTGCCCCACTGTTATCAAAAAAGGAATAATAGCAGTATACACGAAGTGAATCTATACATGTACATCTAAAAAACGTTTCAAAATGTTGTAGTATACTCTGCTATAATTCGTTGAATACAGTAATGTGAGACAAAAACCACCAAATGAAATACGTCTTATATTGGCAGTTCATCCCGTTCGTCCAATATGAAGAGAAAACCCGTCCTTACCTGTCACAAGTTGTGCCTCCATACGGGTCCTCCGGTATCGTTTTGTAGTCCTGGGAATATCTACCTAAATCTGACAAATATCTTTTGTACATTCTCAGGTTTTCTCTCTTTTTGTGAATGAGAATCAAAATTAAAGAACTTTTTCCAGGCACGGATTATTCTGCCGCTGAAGGGTAGCTGGTGAGTGGTGACGTGCGCGTGCCCAACTTTCGCCTCGCGCTTCCCGCTTCTCTAGCGTTGCTAGGATACAGACCGCAGTGCCAACTGCAATCTCCGGATTGTAATCACTTTGTTGCCACTACTTAGAGCTACTTTTGAACACAAAAATGTACGGGCTCAATGAATTTAGCAATGATACAATCGAAGTTGGCCGGTTAAATTTAATTGAGGGGGAGTACGATCCTGAATTGGACAAGGAGTATCTTGTCTGGTGGCCCCAAAATGGGAAAAAGATGGCTTGGACTGCGAAAGTGTTATCAACTGGCGGTAAGTTTGCATATTTAAATAGATCATACATGTACAGCTTATCATTATTATTATTATTAACAGTTGTTAAGCCTATGTTTTATTTGTTAATATATAGCAGTGGCGGCTGGTCAATAGAGGTGCTCTGGAAAGTTTTATATTTATAATAAGTACAATACTGTTTAGTATATCAAATCTAAACCGTTATATGTTTCATTAGAATCATTACCCTCTCTCGTCTGGGAATTAAGCACCCCAGCGCAGCATTAGCCAACCGCTGACCGTTGCTACCCGAAAAATATGGCAGCACATTTCAGCCAATCAGCGTCCTCAGATCTGTTAAATGAAAGGCGCTCTATAATCCGTTCTAAAGTTATTATTAAAAATAAAAAATAGTGTTTTTTATCTAAGAAAGTGTCGCCCATTGGAAAAAGTAATTAGTAAAAATATACTTATATTCTTCAGAAAGATGATATCAAAAAAGCAGCCCTCCATAGTTCATTATCCTTCAGGTATAGCTCTCAGTTTCAAAAAGGTTGCAGACCCCTGGTATAAAATATGCCCCCATCCCCCCCATCTTCCACAGCCCCACATAAAATATGTTTCACCAGCTGCCACTAATAAATAGTTTAAATCACCTGGCTACATAGGTATTATCAGCTAAGTATCATAAGTATACTAATGGGTGTAGCATGACCATATGTTATATTTTCCTATACAGAGTATCATTACCAACCTATTGTCATGTAAGCAGACAATGTGACTCGGGGGCGACTGTGGCTGCGAGGGAGTGCGGTCGTCTTTCAACCAGAAGGTTGTGGGTTCGATCCCAGCCCATGCAGTCAACATGTCGATGTATCCTTGGGCAAGATACTTAACCCTGAGTTGCTCCCGATGGCATGGCCAACGGTGTGTGAATGTGTATGAATGTTAGGTCCTATAGAGTAAGGTACACTGCTCTGTATGAATGGGTGTGAATGGGTGAATGACATGTAGTATGTAAAGCGCTTTGAGGGGTCTTAAAGACTGGATAAAGCGCTATATTTAGTACAGTCCATTTACTCACATACAAATGTTGATGTACCCTATATATATATATATATATATATATATATATATATATATATATATATATATATATATATATATATATATGGATTGTACAAAGTAATAGGCTGAATATCTTTGTTGCTTCCAATAGAAGACAAAGGTGCACTCCTCAAGATGAGGAACCGGCTGGTTGAAGGTAAAGAACCTTTGGAACAATCCGGGCCGATGGGAAAAGGCAAGAGGGCAAAGAAAAGGAGGCCTTTTTTGGAGGAGGACGACGACGTGGAACAGTCAGAGGTGAGTTATTCAAAATCGAAACACCACCACTTTATGAAGATACACACACAACCACACACAAAAACAAATATTTATATATGTTGTTGTCTGTTCTCAGGAGAGACCAAGCAAAAAACCAAGGCCGGAGTCATCGTCATCCACAGACATTATCCAAAAATATAAGGATCTTCAGAAGGTATGTATCTGTTTTATACTAAGTCCAAAGTGCAGTGACCTAAATGTGCCTAAACTGTGCAATACATACCTGGCTGCTAAATCCTCAAAACACAAGTGCATTTATTTAGAACTAACTTTCCACACTGGCTTTAAAACCTAACCTTGTTTTTTTTTAATGGTGTGCTTTTTGATAGGCCCAAGAGGTGAACAAAAATAGTTACCAGACGACGTTGGAGGAAAGGGTTGCTGCACTGGAGAGGGAGAATTATTCCCTCAGGAATGCTTTGAGCATCATTGAAGGTATGTTGATTTAACTGTGCTTGAGTAAAAGTAGAAGTACTCAGATCTTGTAGTAAAAGTAGAAGTACTCAGATCTTGTTCTTGAGTAAAAGTAGAAGTACTCAGGTCTTGTACTTGAGTAAAAGTAGAAGTACTCAAATCTTGTACTTGAGTAAAAGTAGAAGTACTCAGATATTGTAGTAAAAGTAGAAGCACACAGATCTTGAAGAGTAAAAGTAGAAGTACTCAGGTCTTGTACTTGAGTAAAAGTAGAAGTACTCAGATCTTGTACTTGAGTAAAAGTAGAAGTACTCAGATCTTGTACTTGAGTAAAAGTAATAGTCCCAGAGTGTAGGAATACTCTGTTACAGTAAAAGTCCTGCATTCAAAATGTTCCTCAAGTAAAAGTAGAAAAGTATTCTCATCAAAATATAGTGAAAGTAGCGACAGTAAAAGTAGTCATTGTGCAGATTGGTCCATTTCAGAATAATAGATATGATATATTTTATAATGATTGATCATGAAAGTGTTCTCAAAGCTGGTAAAGGTGCAGCTAGTTTGAATGACTTTGTATACTGCAGGGTAGCTTGTGAATTTACTCCAGGTCTAACTAAAGTCGGATTTAACACTTGATTATATTTCACATCATTCATCCACATCTGTAAAGTAACTAAAGGTATTAAATACATGTAGTAAAAGTACACCATTTACCTCTGAACTGTAGTGGAGTAGAAGTACAAAGTAGCAAAACATTGAAATACTTAAGTAAAGTACAAGTATCTCAAAATTGTACCCAAGTATAGTACTTGTTGAGTTTATGAACTTAGTTATTTTACACCAGTGGCTATAAAGATAGAAAGACTAAGCCTTGCACAGAGGCATGAAAATACATTTTCAAAATGCTCAACAGTGCTGCCAAAATTATAAACTGATTGCTACACAATTAAAATAAATGCTTTTATATATTTCTATTAGATGTGACTCTTTGGCGTTTCTGTTATACAACTGCTGCTTTAGTTGTTCTGACTGTTAAAATCATCTGTTATTCCTCAATTTAAAGCCGATTTTCCGTGGGGTGGGGTGGTCGGGGGGCTTGGATCCTTGTCACCTTTTTCATACCTGATGAGTTTGCATCCCATCCATTCTTCATCTGTTGATTCCCCTTTTCTTTATTTCTTTCTCTCTTTAGGTGAAGTTAAATCTGTCTTCAAAGAGAAGACAGAGGCTGAGATCAAGGGCTACATACGCCAGAAACTCTCCAATTCGGCGAAGATCCTCAAAAGGAAAACATTAAAAAAATATATATTTGTTCGGCCACCTTAGGCCATTATGTTTTTTCATGCAATATTGTATGTTCGGTAGTATAAATAAAAAATGTTAATACATGTAAATACATGTTGAGTCCATGTATTATTTGTATTTGCCTCAGTCCATTATTTTTATTTGATATAGCCTACCATTGTACATTCTACAGTATCTACAGTTTGGTACAAGTGTGACACAAATACAAGAACATATGTATTTACCATGGTAATTGTTATGGTGCCAGGGGTAGTGGGTTATCAAGCCCTCCAACAGCCATATGAAATGTTACCATAGTACTCGTACCATAGTACCATGATATATTTACCACTGTACATGTACCACAGTATTTTTTGACAGATAGTACCACGGTATATTTTATAGTACCATGGTATTTGTTCCATAGCACATATAGTAATGTACCATGGTACATACCATGGTTTGTACCACGGTACAATCTGTCAAAAATACCATGGTACATGTACCATGGTAAATATACCATGGTACTATGGTACAAGTACTATGGTAACATTTCTTATGGGGTCATACAAAGTATGTGTGCTCTGTTTGGGTAGCGTACAAGTGTTATTGAATTTGTACAGTCTCAATCAGTTGATCTGAAATTAGATGTCAAGGTCAAAACATATGATGTATATTATTCTGAAATAGACCAATTTTGGTACTAGTATATTTTGATGCTAATACTTTTGTAATTTTACTTGAGCAACATTTTGAATGCAGGACTTTTACTTGTAACAGAGTATTCCTACACTCTGGTACTTCTACTTGTACTCAAGTACAAGATCTGAGTACTTCTACTTTTATTCAAGTACAAGATCTGAGCACTTCTCCCACCTCTGGAACCCTTGCACCTGGGGTAAGCACAGTTTGAATCAGCTTTTGTGAGTAAACGGACACAGAGCCGTTTAAGCTTAAAGAGCTTACGAAATGCTTTTAGCACCTGTTAGTGGGCTTAGTATATGATAGAGGCTGCATTTGTATTGTGAAATGTGCCATTTGTTTTTTTTATTATTGATGTATTTTTTAATAAATCACGATTATAACAGCATACAAATGTTGTCAGTTGGTAACGATCGTTCGTAGTTCTGGAAACAACAACTTCGGTCATTTCCGGCGGTGACGTCATGAGTAGAACACAGCTGAGCAGAACACAGCTGAGTCACCATTTTTTAAATGCCTTGAAGCGGCAAATATTAAAACAAAGGATGCACAACAACAAAACGCGAAGAATAATCGGCAAGCAATGTGTGGTATGGGGATGTGGGGCCGTCTCCAAATCTGGCTATGGGATGTTTTTGTGGCCAAAAAAATTAACAAATGTCGCGTATATGGACCAAACAAGTGCGTCGTACGAGGGCGGACTTTGCTGGTCCAGGTAACCTGGAGTCGATGAAACCTACAATTTGTGGGCAGCACTTTGAAAGATCGTGTTTTGACCAGTCCACAATGCTCGCTAAGGAAATTGGATTAAAAAAGAATTTCAAACTGAACAAAGATGCTGTTCCAACAATATTGCCAAGACCCCAAATGCCAGCACAAGCCACCACGCCGATTCCTACACGTCCCCCGATGCAGAGTCCTCCACTAAAGAGACAGCGAAATGCATTCGCCAAAAGGGAGAGAGCGAAGGTAAGCCGCGCTACTTGCTTTAAGCACAAAGCCTGAATCAAAATGACATGTCAAATCTCACACATTTATGAGTTGATGAAGTCATGATGCCATATATGATTGCATGCACTTTGCCCACAGCATTTATAGTAAAAGTACACCTCATAGGCCTAAAACCGCTTCAAATTATGAAAAATGTCAATATTATTACATAGGTATTGGAAACTTTGTTCAATGAAGCCACTGACAGAACTGAGGATAGCGACAATCTATTGGACATCCACACTGGGGAGGAAGCTGTGTCTACACCAGTAAGTATACAGAACGGACTGTGTAAAAATACAATTTGTATCTTCATCACATGTATGTACATAATTCATATATTTAATTGTTTGATTTTATAGCATTGCTCTCTCAATCAATTCAACCACATGTTGTATTATGAATGTTATTAGATATTATATTATGTATAAACTTTTGTTACCTTATTTACTAACGGTATCTCCGTAGTAAAACCGTAGTTTCGGGTTTCTAACTTGGCTCATTGTCAGTCGGTGACCAGCTGTCCAGACATTTCGAGGGGAAAAAGCATGAAAACGGGGCTTCGGGTGCCGTGGGAAGAACCTCCGTGTATTCACGTTCTTCACAGTAATCAGTTACATTGACACTGTATTGGATAGGCCTACAGACCAGCGCCATATAGATAGAATACAGACTACGGGGCTATTGATAGGTTGTCAATCTTATGTTTTTGAAAGTAGGCTAATACATTAACTTAAGGGGCTGGGCCGGGAGAGGGCGAGGCCTGAGTCAGAGGTCCACTCATCAGACAAGCTCCCTGAAAAAACCGTCATGAAAAAGTTTAGCAATATTACGACTAGCATAATTTGCCCACGGCTTTGATTGACAACCTGGACAGACAGTTAGAAGCTAGAATGCCAACCTAGAGAGCCAATCAGAACCTAGAACGGGCTGCAGGGCTGGCCAGACTATTATATTGTGCATAAAGTTAGATGCATTAGGATAGTCATATGCTCATGATATTCCAAGTTAAATTATATAATATTATCATTTAAAATAATAATATTCAATAATATTAAATAATAAGGACAGAGATTTGTGGCCAATTCACTATTGCATTTATTTTATAGGCCTGAATTAGACAAGCAGTTCCTTTCCGAATTTTGATATTGATATAATATTGGTAATTTAATTGATTGCTGATGTTCTTCTTATGCAGTTGACCCTGAGGAAAGTGAGACAGCTGCAGTTATGGCTTGACTCTGGGGAATCTAGCCATAACAGTATATTAGCATGGATGTATAATTTATCTGTAGGCTACAAGGGTGGTCCGCACGCGTGGGCCGGTGCGTCTGAACGTCCCGGGCTGAATTTGTGTCCCAGTCCGCCCATGCTTTCGTATCTCTCTTCATACCTTTGCACTTCGCCTTGGCCATCACCTTTTACACACACACAGACTCCAAAACCCACAACCCCTTGCGGCTGCTACTCTTGAAGTGACAGGCCAAGCCTGTAACACTTTCCAGTGTTTCCCCTATATACAAATAGTGGCGGTGCATCGCCGCTGCTAAAATATGAGCGCCGCTGCTAGGGGGCGCCAGCCAGGTACCCAAAAAAAAAAAAAAAAAAAAATGTTTCTTTACTTTTTTTTTTTTTCTTAAAATAATAATAAGTGGTGACCCTTTTTAATGTTTGATTGTTTGTTATGTGGATTTGTAGTATTTGTGTTACTGGCATAGGCGACACAGGCGGTCGCCTAGGGCGCCATATCTGGGGGGCGCTGCGCTGGTAGCGCAGGGAGGGAAAAAACATTTTTGACCGTTGGCGTTCATACAAATGTTCGGCCTTGATGTAACAACATTCATAATTAAGTAAATGTAACACCCTTTTCACCCCGGTTACACGTTTAATTTGCCCTGTACGGTGGGCGCTGTAAGTGATGAAAGTGGGGGATGTTGGCTTATCAGGCGCCCGCAGCTCACAGCCAAAGTGCGAGCGTGGTAGCGAGAAGGCGAGCAAGGGAGAGGGCGCACCGGTACCGCCGCTGTTGTTATTAGAATCTGTTGCTAGCTGCGCTAATGGATATAAGAAGTAGATGTTTCTACAACCAGGGTGGAGGAGAGCTCTCCTGTCAGACTGAGAGGCTCAGTGAGGTAAAGGACTCTCTGAGTATTTAGATAGTTAATTTTAGTCTAAGTTATCTCAGTGGGTCTCAACGTTTTGACCACAAATTATTTAAACACATATTTCCAAGGCACTCCTTTATAATTATTAGGATAAATAAAAACAGGTTTGAAATCATTCCAATGTATACTATAGGACAGTTAACCAAAAATATCGTTTAAAGTTGTAGAGATACAAAAATATGCATAAATAAATAAATGTTAACTAGCTAAAATAAGATATGAATGAACAACAAAAATAAAATAAGCTACATTTATTTGTTATTGGCTATGGTAGGTTATTGGTTATATTCACATACTTATTTGATTATTAAAATGTAAACCGATCTTTTTCATATGGGCGTTTTAGAGTTGTACCCCCTAGATCAGGGGCCGTACTCACAAAGCATTTTATCTTACCGCTAGGAGTGCTCCTAACTCGCGCTAAAACATTTTACGTAGGAGTTTTTTCTTAAAAATTATTCACAAAGCCGCTGAGACCTACTCATACTAAGGATAAATCACTAAGAGTGAACTAAGAGTGACGCGCCGTTGCTATGGATTACGTCGATTCTCGTGCATGAGTTTAGAAGCGGTCAGTACGGTGATTGGTTGTTCAGAGCAGGCGGTCTCGGTGAAACTCATCCGCAACATCCCACAAACGAGCCCACTAAATCACCGAAAAACAAGGAAATAGCCTAGGCTAGAAATGTATTCCTATCAAATAGTTATGGACAGTGCAGTTAGCAGAATACACGCATGACGACAAGTTTGTGCAGACCACGATAATGAAGTTGTATATGCACGTTAAAGAGAGAGAGCAAACAATACAAATACGTAAATTGCATTAAATCAAGGGGGCAATTAAAAGCACCCTGCAAACTTTTATCCAATGAGCATATTTCCAGCACTTAAACTCTTTCAATAACAGCCCATACCGCCGTTAAAGCCCCCCTATCATGATGAATGAAAAAACTCTGCGTGTTGATGGAATGTACTTTCTTTCTATTGACAAACACGTCCTCATCTTTTGATGGCGCAATTATTTGTATGTGAGTCCCGTCAATAGCACCGACCACACCGGGCGTACCTGCAATTGCCATGAAGTTGGCTTTGATCCTGTGTAGTTGTTGATTGTCCAAAGGAAACCGGATAAACTGTCGGATGATATGTGGTATAGAGAGCGCGTTGATGGTTTGGTTTATGGCACGGCTGACTGATGGTTGCGATATTCCTAAATCGTCGGCATTGCAAAGTTGCATTTTCCCTGTTGCTAAATATCGTAGTGTTGCCAAACATTTTATTTCCGGACTAATCGGTTATTCCTGTTAGTTGGGGATGTTATTGCATCCCGCACTAATTCCACAACAAGTTTGATACCCTCACGATTTAGCCTATATCTCTTGATCAATTCACAGTCTTCCATTGTCTCCAAAACATTTCGTCTCGCAGCCATTTTCAGATTCTTTGTGAATAGGTCTTACTGAGTTAGGAGTCCTCTCGAGGACTTTTAAGCTCTCCTAAACTTAGGTGCTACTTTTAGGCCTAAAATACTTTGTGAATTGCTCTTAGTGAATAAAATTAGGAGTCCTAAATTTAAGACTGACACGCCCATTATGTTTAGGAGTTTCTCCTAAATTCGCCAGTTAGGAGCTACTTTTAGCCCTAAGATCCTTTGTGAATACGGCCCCAGGTCTCTAGTAATTGTGTGCTCAAAGTGCACCAGATTGAAGCATTTTACGGGCATACCCCCGGACCCCCCTAGAGGATGTGACGTCCACCCCCCAATTCAAACATGTTCATACAATACTGAATACATTTGAAGCCATTTTGACGTCTATTACCTATGTCAATAAGTTTCTGTTTTTGCAGTGTATTTGTCTTTTGTAAAGATTTTTCATTTATTCTTTACACATAAAATCTCGCCTAAAATCTCACCTAGGGCAGCAAATTGTCTAGAACCGGCCCTGGTACTAGGCCTCAAGAGCCTTTCTTGTACATAGAAACAAATTGGCGGGGCACACTTCGCACACACTAAAAGATTCCACACGCTCCGCGCTCACATTATGCTGGGCCCACGTGCCTTAGCACCGCTGCTATGACTCCATCCTAGGGGAAACACTGCTTTCAATACAATTTCGAGCTAGTTTCAAAAATGTATTTGGAAAGTTGTGCTGTGTTTTGTACATTTCAGAATGAAATTGATGTGCAAACGGACCCCCCTCCACGAATACACCACAAGTCCATGCAAGCAAGACCACGTTTCAGGTCAGCTGGACAGCAAGTTCGAATCCATGTTGGTTGTTCCAAAGGTCAGTATCAAAATATTTAAATATTGATATGTAAGATACAAATACACATACATGTAACATGCGTATATATATATCATTATCAGTGCTTGAATTGGAATAAAAAAGGTGCCAGTACTCTAAATCAGCAACAAGTATTTGGCACAAAGTCATAGTATATCCTATAATGCTGGTGGGTTTGTCTCTTTACTGTATATTTTAGAAAGGCTCACTGTACTTAAACAAAATGACTCAGGGTGCATCTGAGATTAGAGGGGGTGCAGTGGTAAAGTGCTATTTTTGTAAGTGGGGAGTGGACCTGACACCCTCTAGTCTAGGGGGGTCCGGGGGCATGCTCCCCCGGGAACATTGTTTTTTAAATATTGAAGTTAGATGCATCAATCTGGTGCACTTTGAGAGCAAAATGAAGAGATATATGGATACCTCTCAACATCCATAATGAAACAACTGTAAACAGATTAACTTTTTCTTTATGGATATTAGGGATGTAACGATATACCGAATATCGCGGTATCGCGGTAAATAAACTTCCCAATACCGTCGTGAGACTGACAAAATCTACCGCGATTTTTAAAAAATAATAATTTTTAAAAAAATATATATATTTTTTTAAACACTTTTTTTTTTTTAAACCTTTATTTAACCAGGTGGTCCCATTGAGATCCTCGATCTCTTTTTCAAGAGAGACCTGTCCAACATGGCAGCAAGTAGGTTACAACATGAAAATAAAACAACAGATAACACAAAAGGACATCGTATTTACAGGGCTACAATTACACACCTAGAGACATTGACAAGTACCAACCATATATTTATATCTCGCCATGTCAATAAGCCTGGCGTTAGACTTTTTCGCTGTCCGTCATTTTGACAGACAGGATCGTAAAATATCCGTCAAAATCCCTTATTACCCGTCGGGTCTGAACATATCACGATAGAGCATGCTCGTGAACTGTCAACGGTGGGGGGGGGGGGGGGCGGTGTTATGCCGTGTGTGCATGCACCTCGCGGGACGCGCACAGCGTGAAGCAAAACCTCCCAGACATGTATTGATCTGTACGGCAAAGTACGGTTTGGGAACTATATAATTTCCTTTTGGAGGGCATGCATAACACGGCATAACAGCAGAGCCTCGCTGCGGGGAAACGTTGGCGCTGTTCCGAGTTTGTTCTAATCTGTCAAAATGACAGACTGCTTTCAGATTTTTCTGTCATTGTTAAATAAAATATTCGGTTAACGCGACCACTGGGGTCCCAGCAACATCAGTACCAAGCGAGAGAGTTGTTTCCAGAGCAGGGGATATTGTAAATGCCCAAACACCCCAGCTTATAAATACCTGGAAATGTGGACATTCTCATATTCCTAAATACCTGTCTGATGATGCTGAGTGAGTGACTAGTGAGTTTGAGTTGAGTTACTTGAAAAACTAAAGTGAAACTTGATTTATTTTATTGCAGGGTCTGATTATTAAATGTCCTTGTTTATTTGTGAGATGCAGTGGCATAAAGAAAATGCTTACTTTGTTTGGTAGTACCAGTAGGTACAAAAACACTGGTTTTCTTGTTCCAGTCTGTTACTGTCACTTTGTTTTTGACACTTTAAAATACTGCTATCCTACAAAAAGGCTCTAAAAATCAGATTTATTATGTAATAAAGAAACATTTTTCGAGTAAAAAAATGTTTTATTGAAAAAAAAAAATTATGATTTTTTTTCCCTTCCCTTTATTATTCAATATCGCGATAAATACCGTACCGTGGACTTGTTATCGCGATATTATCGTACCGTGAGTTGTTGGTATCGTTACATCCCTAATGGATATAAAAGAAAGTAAAGCTTGACTCCTACTGGCTGGTTAAATGACTCCTCGTCCCTGAGGCCACTACCAGTTTTTTGTGCCATTTTGCCAATAGCGTTGCTGCACAAAGTGATAGCCCTCTAGTTTAAATGTACTACCCAAAAAGAAACATATGGAGATGGGTTACTATTTAAAAAAAATTGCAAATCTATTTGGGAACAGTGGAGCCGGGCCTCAAATCTTATAGGGGGGTCCGGGGGCATGCTCCCCCGGTAAGATTTTTTTTTAAATGTTGGACTTAAATGCATCAATCTGGTGCATTTTGAGGGGGAAATAAAGAGACTACACCCATATGAAACAAAAATGTATACATTTAAATAATCATAAAATCATAAGTACATGGCCATAACCAATAACATACAATATCCAATATGAAAAAACATTGAAACTTGTTTATTTATTTGTTTTTGGTTCATTTATAGTTGTGAGTGTGTCTGGGCTCCTGAATCGGCCTCTCCTGTCTCCCTCCTCTCCCCCCTGCTCCTCTTTGAGGCAACAGCAAAGACTAGTTTTAGCTCTCAACAAGTTTATCTTACCTTTTTTCACCTAGTTAACATTTTGTTTGTATTATTCATGCATATTTTACTAATCACTACCCCCTCAAAGGGAAATATGTGTTTACATAAATGGTGACCGAACCGTTTGAGACCCACTGAGATAACTTAAACTAAGTTAACTATCTAAAGACTCAGAGAGTAATTTACCTCACCAGAGCTGTAGTTATCAGCCTCTCAGTCTGACAGCAAAGGACTCTCCCTCCACCTTGTTGTTGAAAAAGTTCCTTATATCCGTTAGCGCAGCTAGCTAGCACCAGATGCTAACAACAATACACGTAACCGGTGCGCGCGCTTTCTCGCTCGCTCGCGCCACACATACACCAACACACACCCTCCCGAGCTTGAATGACACACAGAGACCAATCGAGGGCATTAGTATGATCTGTATGAAAGTGGCAATGTCGGCAGGCCACGTCATGTAGACAGCCAGTCACCCTCTGTGAGGCAGTCAGACCCACATTTGCGCTGCGTTGCGTTTACAATATATACGTATATTGCCGGCGGCTGAGTACCGGCAAGGTGCCGGTACTCAGTCAGAAGTGCCGGTACCACATGGGTAAAAATCAGAAGTGCCGGTACTGCGTAGCCTACCGGTGAGTACCGGCCCAATTCAAGCACTGATCATTATATAATATTATATATAATATTTTCAGGAATTGAAGTCAAACCAACTGGGTGTACTGTTGGGACACAAACACATGATGACACAAGTACTGTGGATGCTGGGATTCAGTGCAACCTGCAGCTAAACCTCCCTGAAAGGGACATAATTGATGAGGAAAAAGAGCTTGAGGCCGACAATAGCCAACATGAAGAGGATAATCAAAATGATCATCTTTATAGCCCATCAGACGTGGAATCTGATTCGTCAACTGATGAGTATTGTCTTGTCATGTTTTTTAAATGTTGCTACATTATCATTATGCAGGGTCGGACCCAGCCATTTATTGCAGACTTGATCATTTTACTCTTTGTCCATTTCACAGGGACAGTGACAACCAGGACGACGATGATCCTCTTAGGAGTAAGCTTCTGCTTGTGTTCATGTCTTCCCTGATGTCACTATTCACCCATTGTCCGATGTGTAAAGAGAACTCGCCAGGTCGCCTTCGGAGAACAATGGGCACATTTGTGGAAATCGATCAAAACTGCAAACATTGTGGTTTTCAAAGGTAATATTTTTAAATGATGACCATGCGAAATATGTATTCGAGAATGATATTTGTGGCCATGATTGACAGGTGGTCCTATTCATGAGATTCTCATACAGGTTGTATAGTATGATAGAAAAATTGAATGAATATATTTTTCTCACACGTCATGGCAGAATCAACCTTTAATTGATAAAACTCCTGCTGGAAATCTGCTGTTGTCAGCAGGAATTCTTTTTGCGGGTACATCACCAACAAAAGTGCTGAGGGTACTGAAGTCCATCAACTGCTAGACTATCACAACAAGGACATTTCTGAATCATCAGAAGAAATTCCTTCAACCTGCAATCAAGACAGTCTGGACCAAGAATCGGAACAACATTGTGCAGAAACTGAAGGAGACGAACACACACAAAGAACTGGTGTTAGGAGGGGATGGACGCTGTGATAGCCCTGGTCACTGTGCCAAGTATGGATCCTATACCATACAAGACATCACAATAAACAAGGTGTTGGATGTTCAATTAGTGCAGGTCAGTATTAGTGAATGTATCCTATGTTATGAATAGCCTCCTCCAACTACTTTATAGCCAAACACAGCTGAGAATATTTTCTATCGAACCCAAGACAATATAATTTCAGGAGTGTTTTTTTTTGGCCGATGCATTTCAAGCTCAAAGCATTAACCATGTTCACAAATATGACCGCTGAAAATCAAATGCTCTATGATAGCCATCTTTATAAAATATTATGTGTGTTCTGAATGTATTTCCAGAGTAATGAAGTCCCTTCAAGTGTCCACATGGAAAAAGAGGGGCTTGTGCGATGTGTCCAGTTCTTGGAGAGTGAAAACCTCGTCATGAAGACAATTGTGACAGACAGACACACACAGATCAACAAATGGCTGAAGGAAAACCAAGAACATGTGGACCATCGGTTCGACGTTTGGCACCTTGCAAAAAGTAGGTTAATTGTTTTAACTATAGTAGAATTAAAATTCTCCAATTTAAAAAAAAAAAAAAAAAATACTGAACTTTCTATTTTATAGACCTAAAAAAAAAACTGGTAAAGCTTGCAAAGGACAAGCAATGTACCGATATTGGGGAATGGATACAATCCATTCTGAACCATTTGTATTGGTGTGCCGTATCAACTCCGGATGGAAATGGAGAAATGATTGCTGAAAAATGGCTGTCCCTCAACAACCACATTATAAACATTCACACCAAACATGGCAGAGTGTTCGAGAAATGTGCCCATGGTCGGCTGCCTGCAGCTCAGAACCGCAAGAAAAAATGGCTCAAAGCAGGTAATCATATTTTCTACGACAATGGAACACTCATCAAATGTTGTGTTGGAATGTTTTTGTGTCTTCAGTCAAGAAAAATGATATGCAGTGAAGAACTAATATTTGTTCTATTATCGTATATCCTATATCCTTTTTTGATTGTGTATTTTCAGATTCAGTGCCAGCACTAAAGCTGAATAAAGTTGTCAGCCAGAAAGCTTTTGTCGGAGATGTCAAGAAGATGTCACCTTCACAGCAAACCTACGGGGTGGAAGTATACCACAGTATAGTCAACCAGTTTGCCCCAAAGATGTATGCATACTCGTACACTGGCATATATTGCAGGTAAAGTATAATATTAATCTCATCAGAAAATACTAGAGACTTCAACTTTATTTGCTTATTTATCTATTTGCCAAGTTCTTCTTTTTTGGGGGTTTCCCCTCTCCTGTAGTGAGATCTATGGGTTTGTGTGCATGTAAATGGCCTGCAAATGCTAAAATCCCTATGAAATCTCTCTCTCTCTATACAATAAATGTATTTATTTTGTAGGTTGATCCTAGCAGCACTGCACTACAATGAGAACTCTGGCAGGAAGCATGCCAAAACCAGTACAGGACAACTCCAATACACTTTGAAATTCCCCAAAGCAAAGAAAGGTGGTCATGTAGTTAGACGTGTGAATACAGCAGCTACATATGGTAAGAAAGTGAAAGTGAGAGAATAATAACATTAATTATACCGTTTTACCAAATTAATGAAAAACATTCAATCTTGGACAACATTATTGTGTAAATATTGAAAATTGAGCTATGTGAGAATGTGGTGTACAGTTTCAACTACAATGATTAATTATGCAAAGTGCCTCAGGGCATGCAATGCATAATTGGGGGACTAGAAAATATAGTATATAATTCTTGATTATAAAACATCTTTTTTGCAGAGTATGTTACCGAACTCTTGACCGAGACTTTACGCTTGTGCGAAAACAATGTCGATGAGGAACCTTTCGATGTCCCAGATCCACTCAGCAGTCAATGGGAAAAACCAGACAAGAGAGAGGCTGTTGCGCTGTTTAGAAGCAGATTTAATCACTGAACTCACAATCAGTTTTGCTATTGACTCTAATCAAGTGCTGGATACTTGAACGACGTGTAGATGTCAGATGGAAACATCGCCTGGATCTTTTTAATGGCACATGATGGCAGTGGGATTCTGTGGTTCTTACCAAGTATTCCCCAGCAAAATCTCACTAGCTGGCGGTATGCCACATAGCGATACATTCTGTAAAATACAAGATCATAAATGTCAATGGTAATCACTTCAACCTTATTTGCTTATTTATCTATTTATTCTGTAACTTTGCCAGAGTGACCCAAAAATAATAACCCCAAAAAAATGACTTCCCAAAAATACATCAAATTTCTGAGCTCTACAAATTTGTGAACACAAGTAACTTACTCATTACATGGCTGATCACCTGCTTGTTGTCTGTCCCTCTTTGAATAATGATGGTAGGCTGTCTGCAACACCCAAACATCCAGACAATTTGATTGGAATCCTGGGTGATCTATTACGCAGGTTATGTTTGCACCATCTCCCTCATATTCATTGAATTCCTCCATTTTGGCCACCATGACATCCTTTTCTTGGCAGCATTGGCACTCTTCAATTGTTTCCATGATTGTACATTTTTCACATGTACACCTAAATGTACAAAAGATAGTTGAGAAATAATTGCATTTTTAGGAGGAGACCTACTTCTGTGGTGAGTTCTAAGCCTAGCAGAGTGTGATGCAGTTACCTGAGCCAAGTGTCTATGAATTTATTTATAATCAAATGTATACCAGTAAATGGACTGTACTTATATAGCTGCTATGTATTATTATGTATTTACTATATATGAACATCTCTATGAATTATAATCAAATGTATACCAGTCTGTGTTCTGTTGCCTGAGCCAATGTGCCTGCTATGTATTATTATTTATTGACTATATATGAACATCTCTATGAATTATAATCAAATGTATACCAGTCTGTGTTCTGTTGCCTGAGCCAATGTGCCTGCTATGTATTATTATTTATTTACTATATATGAACATCTCTATGAATTATAATCAAATGTATACCAGTCTGTGTTCTGTTGCCTGAGCCAATGTGCCTGCTATGTATTATTATTTATTTACTATATATGAACATCTCTATGAATTATAATCAAATGTATACCAGTCTGTGTTCTGTTGCCTGAGCCAAGTGTGCCTGCTATTTATTATTATTTATTTACTATTTATTGAGAATCTCTATGAATTAAAGTCAAATGTATACCAGTCTGTGTTCTGTTGCCGCACCGGATCTCCGCCAAATCCAGGATCATCTTCCCCATTTTCGCTCCCGTCTGTATCTCTACCGCTACTTGAATACTGTGGCTCAAACTGGTATGATTCCAACACGTTAGACTCGCCCGCATGATCTGATTTCACCACACCGGCATCCTCTTCAATAAAATCCTCCTCTTCTTGAAAGTGCACCGAGTCTATTGACGACTCACTGTCACTCGATGCTGTCGAAATATCCGAGCCAGAGTCCGACATCAGCCATATAGTTAGTGTATTATTCAAAAAGTGTTCTACTCGTGACGTGCGTGACGTCACTAACCGGCGAAAGCTGTTTGGTCCGGAGCGGTCGTGTAACATCGGAAACGAGCATGGAAAGTTGTAATAAATCACGATTTATAAATACAGCGGGCATATTGTCATTAATGGCAAATGATTTCCCATTAATAATAGTATATATTATCCTAATAAGAACAGTGTTGTCCTTCATTTCGTAAGCTCTTTAATGTTGCTTTTACTGATACTCACACTCTATAAGACATTTTTGTTTTTGTTAAATCCATTACTTTGAAATGATCTGGTTCCCTCTATTGTTATGGTTTGCCAGCCACTGGGTGATACTGGGACACTTCCTCATTTGCCAGGCTGACTCTCTGTGTAAACATATACTGTATGTGCAACTCTAATGACAAGACTATAGTCCTTTCAAAAGTAATAGCTGGTACAGTATATACAGTAAGGGATCAGTGTGTACACAAGCAGTGTGCAGTGTAGGCTTACCCATCTACACCTTTTGTACATGTTAGTTTTGAAGGCAATTTCTCATGCCATGCTGTGTCTTAATACAACAGACCAAAGAAAACAATGACAGCTTTTTGAACTGTCTCTATTAATATATTGAGTTGAGCAATGGCGGCTGGTGGAAATTATTTTAGGTGGGGCTTTTGTAATGGTGAATAAACCACACGGGGAACATTTTGAGAAATTACCCCTTAAAATAAATTGGCTACACTATTTCATCGTTGCTGTTGTATGATTGGTGTTTAGCTACGGTATTTAGCGTCTACAGCACCTCCGCTTTTAGGGTTGACGTAGACCCAAACGTCGCCCGGAGGTCCCCTGGTGTTGTTGCGGGAGCTGCTGCACTAGCTAACACTGCACTAGCAAAACAAATGCTTATTTATTTTGCAAATGGTGCGGCGGGCTTCAAACACGTTCCCTCCACTGGTTTCAACCAAGCACTAAATTAGATGTTTTCCAACGAAATACGGTTGAACTGACACTTCCCCATATTAATTTGTAAGTAGATTCGAAGATACATGAGTTTCTGACTGCTGCAAGCTGAAGCTTGGTTGCTAGGTTACTAGCTGGGTGTTCTCCAATAAGGGGCCGGGGGAAACAAAGTTAGTGATTACTGGTTCCATGTTGATTTATTTCAATACAAATTGTTGGGGGAACTGAAAGGCTATTATCGTACTGGTTACTTTGCAGCCCGGACATTTCCCCCAAAACACATTTAGATGCTATCGCAACACAGAATTACCTTTCAAATCCGATCATTTTTAAGACCTTCTAAATCATATTTAAGACCTTTCTTATTTGTTTGGTCATATTTAAGGCCTTACATTCAGATTATCAAATGTAAGACTTTTTAAGATCCCGCGGGAACCCTGAGGAGACTAAATACGAACATTATATGCAGACACAGACGTGGTTCAGAAACACAGAAATGTGTGTGTGTGTGTGTGTGTGTGTGTGTGTGTGTGTGTGTGTGTGTGTGTGTGTGTGTGTGTGTGTGTGTGTGTGTGTGTGTGTGTGTGTGTGTGTGTGTGTGTGTGTGTGTGTGTGTGTGTGTGTGTGTGTGTGTGTGTGTGTGTGTGTGTGTGTGTGTGTGTGTGTGTGTGTGTTTATTTAGCAAGGGCACATAGTATTTGTCCCCGGCTGTTTGAAGAGCAAGCACGGGAAACAAAAGACAGTGTTTACCTCTTTGCATCCAGCTAGTCACACACACAGTTACAATCACACTCCCTGTAATTGACATAATTAATAGATAGTTTAGCTTCTCACCATCATTTGCTGTGGCGCACTGATGTTAACGATCGTAACTGAAAGGCTGCCTATTCAAACGTAAACATTCAGCCACGTGACTCGCAAACTCTCGCGAGAGTTTTATACAAGACGGATCCTTTCTAGCCATAACCCTGCACCGGGCGCTGACATTGGCGCCCGGTGATCATCCGATTTGACGACGCTGATTGGCTGAAATTATGTTTCGGAGCCATAGCTTACAGATAGCAACAGTCAGCTGCTAGTGGCTGCTGCTGCACTGGTTGAGGGCTCCTCTCTTAGCGCCCAGACGAGAGAGGGTAATGATACATGGGCAAGGCCAGGCAGGAAACATGTGACTTATCAGTAACTTTAGACATCGTAACACCATTTTAAACGAGATTTTATTATAGATTATACATTTTACTGATACGAATTATATAATATTTACCTTGTTCATTAAAAATTAAAAATATTAAAAAATATATATATTTAAAAAAGAAAGTGTAATTTAAATTTGTAATGTGGGAAGAGGTGGGGCGGTGCCCCTAGCGCCCCTGTGGGCCGGCCGCCACTGGAGTTGAGTGACACCCAGGGGAGTTAGTCCCCACATTTAGCCTTAAAAGTCTTCAAGTGTGGGTTAAAGGTTGCAAACAAGGGATCTTTCAGTAGTGATTTGGGGACTAAGATACTTCAGTAATTTTATATATATTAATTTTATTTAGGCTAAGTTATCTTTAAAGTCACTTGTAAACTAATATTAATAATACACTTTATTTATATAGCACCTTTCATGCTTGACGCAGCCCAAAGTGCTTTACAGAGTATGACAAAAACAATTACAATAAAAAAATTGGAACATAATTAAAATATATAAAAACAATAAAACATGAACAGTTATGCTACTAAAAATGATAAGCCAAATTAAAAAGATAGGTCTTTTTAATTTACTTTTTAAAATTCCAATTGAGGTTGCCATTCTAAGATCAAATGGGAGGCTGTTCCACAGTTTGGGGCCATACAAACAGAAAGCAGCCTCCCCAGTGTTCTTGTAATGCACTCTATAGAAATGCGGTCTCTTCTTGGTGTGTTTGTTAAAATCTTGGCTGCAGCATTCTGAACTAATTGCCATTTATTTGTGGATTGTTTAGGGAGACCAGTAAACAGAATTGCAATAATCCAAGCGACTAGTAATAAAATGTACAACCATTTCAGCATCATCGTGAAAAATGGTCTGATCCTGGCAATGTTCCTTAAATGGAAAAACTAAGTTTTTGCAACCTTGTTAAAATGGCTTACATTTTTTAAATCACAGTAAAAAATTACCCTGAGATTTGTAACTTTAGTTTTTATATATTTGGACATGCTGGAAAACAAAGACTCTACTCTTTGCCGTTCTGCTTTTGGGCCTACTGTAACATTTCATTTTTTTGCTCATTTCTATTTAAGAAGTTATCATTCATTCATCCAATTATTTACAACATTAAGACAGGTAAAAAGGTTGTTTACAGAACCGGGGTTTTGGGGTGAAATGGAGATATACAATTATGTGTCATCGGCGTAACTGATATTTCACATTGTAATAGTTTATGATATTGCCAAGAGGGAACATGCATAATGAAAATAGAATAGGGCCCAGAATGCTTCCTTGAAGAACTCCATATTCAATGTTATAGGTTTGTGACACAAAGTCTCCCAAACTTACAAAGAATTTCCTCACAGACAGGTATGAGCGAAGCCATCCAAGGACTGTCCCTGAGAGACCCACCCATTTCTCAAGACGGTTCATTCAAATACTGTGATCGATTGTGTCAAATGCTGCACTCAGATCTAAAAGAAAGAGGACAGCTCCATTGTTGGAATCGATTATCATTCTTAGGTCATTCACTACCTTTAATAAAGCTGTTTCAGTGCTGTGGTTTGTTCGATAGCCAGACTGGAATGTATCAAAAATGTTATTGTTGTTAAGATGATGGAGTAATTGGTTGAAAACAATCTTTTTATATTATCAAATTATTTTGAACCCATAAATAAATTCAAGATCTCTGCGCATGGTAAAGTACAGTATTTTTTCACAAATGCAGCTTGATTCTAATATATATCTGTCTGATACAGAAGCAATTATTTTGAGTTTTTTTGGATGCACCTTTTTAAACACAACTGGTCCGAAAATTAGTTAAATAGGGACTGTGATCTAGATAAGATGAAGAATTTGTGGAATACATTTTTCCTGTGATAATGTAGGAAATCTTATTTCATGGGGACCTTACATTGGAAAAGTAAACAGACACACATGACATCATCTTGGTTGGAACCAAATAAGAGCAATGAGGAGAACAGGGTGGGGGAAGGATTAGTGTGACAGCATGGTAAGATGAAAAGATAACATTACATCATTGAGTGAGATTGCCAAACACCAGATTAGGCCTCCACCTTTCATATCAATGTTATTTTTTCACTAATTACATAACAAACACAAACACGCCAAAATGCAATATGCCTTCATTCAACCAGATCCAACCGGCATCATGTCCTACACATATAAGTCTCTCCACCCTGCCTCCGTCCAAAGCACTTCTCCAGGTCAGCTACAGGTACAGTACCACCGCTCTGCTCAGAACTGTGCTGTCAGGGAACTATTACAGGGGATTACATTATCTGGTTGGGTTTTGGCTTATTTACATTCTTTTTAGGTTTGTGAAGTGCAGACCATTTCTGGAGCCTATCTGAGATAGCATAGATAGTTTCCAGAAGCTAGGACTGAAGGGAATGATTTAAAGTCAATCACTATTTATATTATTTACACTTCACTATTTATACAGTATAGAGGTAGCTTCTGTACAAAATGAAAAATATGTTTAGTTATAAGTTTGCTACATTTGTCTCAAAAGTATAGCAAAGATGTACTTTTGGATCACTATTGATACAAATGTTGGTAATTAGCATTACATTCAAAATCTGGGTATTTCTTATCGTTTTTTTATCTTTGAATTTGTTTGAGGATTGCTGTTTCTGGAGCTTGCATGTATCACTTTGCAGATACCACTGAGGACTGGATACTGTTCTGCACCATCAATTAATACGATTTCATGCATTCATTCTGTAATGGCCTATGTATATGACATGCCATGTAGCTAACGGTCATTTACGAGATCACTTTTACGATTGCTTGCAGTGGCATCCATATTCGAAACTTTAAGCATGTTTACATGGTCTTAGACGTTGTAGGCTTCCTCAGTCAGTGCATATTCGTTTCCTTCTGCAGTGATCTGCTGATACTTAACATTATTAGTATAAAATAATAACACTACAACTGTCTTTAGTCATATTGGTGTTACTCTCAACAGTATAGCTACTTGTATAACCATATCCTACAGCCACTATTACTAATTATGCTTGTACTGCTGCCCCTCTTAATTACACACTAAAGGCAATTTAATGAGTGACAAGGTAACAACAATGTCACAATAATCCAGGGTCAATATATACAGTATATATTAGCCTACAGTCATATATCAATAAACCCTGTTCAATGGGGTAAGGGCAGTTTGACCAAGCCTTTGTAGATGGAGAGGTTGCCCCACCATGTGACCTGGCACACAGACACATTCAAGGCCATTGATGCACTTTTATTTACTAGTAATCTCACTCTCACTCCATCAGATGGCCATTTGTGTGTTCTGGAATATCACAGACGGTCGTCCAGGACAACTGACAGCTGGCACGCATTACTTAATATAGACCATTGTTTTCCTTTAATTTAACATCATCATAGTTGTACACTGAGAGGCAACAGAGCTAGACATATCTTTTTTACTGGCCAGATATCTGCGATAGTATTGTGAGTTAAAATTGAGACATTGTGACACTGCTGCTGAGGGCTCTGTGTTTCATGCTCCCTCCTGGCCGGACATATCCATATAAAGTATGACCGAGCATCTGATATCAGGTATCGAGTGGTGTTACTGCAGCAGCAGATCTAATGACACTGAACAGTGGCTGTGTGGCTGCAGAGCGTTAATGGACAGTTGTTATTTAACCCGAAACAAGCCACAATCATGCGCGTGCATGCATGCTTGCGTCATGCATGCTTCGCTCTGCTACTTAATCAAATGGCACCACACCCTGCTCTTATCTCTGTGGGTTGGGTGAGACTCCAGGACTGTTTGACAGTCCCAGTCTGTCCCTGCTCTACAGATCACGTGTTAATGCTTTTAAATTAATTTGCTTCTGTTAAATAAGTTTATTTTGATAAACCATTGTTTGTCTCTCATGTTTATCATGGTTTAAGAGCCAGCTCTGTCCTGATACACCTCCTTTGGGCAGGCCTGTTCTGTCTGTGTAAACACTTTTGTTCCACTATAACTAGAGAGCTTTAATTATTCATGTAACACAGGCATCATACCCAGCTTATACTATTATATAAAGTAAATCAAGTGTGTCTGTGGGTACACACGCAGTGGGCTTACCCATCTCCACCTTTAGTAGATGTTAGTTAAAGGCAGTTTGCTCATGCCACAATGTGTGTCGATGATTTAGATCCTAAACAAATACAAATGTTTACATCAGAGGATGAAAGAGGCAAAGAGAAAAGAGACTTGCAGAGGGAGGCAATAGTGGGGTTATCTCATATACATTGAGGTATGGGACCTACCTCAATGTATTCCTAACGTATGTCCTTAGAGATTATTTGATCTAAGGACTTACGTAAGTTATCTTTATAAATGAGTAAAAGCTTCTTTGAACCACAGTGACAGAGGACAGAGTCAAGGCCTGGTCAAAGGCAAACATTAGATCTGTTCCACTCAATGCCACACTCAAGGCATTTTGCTGAGTGCGATGGACTTGCAAATGTCACAATAAACCAAGGTTCTATACACAGTATAGTAATATGATGATGAATCTTGGTTATTCAAAACTCTTCCAAATAACCTTGAAAAGAAAATTGGGTTGAAAACTACAAATATTTTTAGGGGAAATTAAAGAAAGCTGAATTCTCACGATTTGTCACTGACCAGGTCTCCACTTTTATTTTTCATAATTAATATTTTCTTATTAACGTATTGGCCTACTTCATCATCTGAGAGTTAGAATTGGCAAATGTATGTTCATTGGATGTTAAATATCTGTGGGGGTGGGCGTAAATGCTTTTCCAGAATTGAGTGTGTGCTGCTATTATAAAACACAGAAAAGTGGCCGATGGAACTTGCCAATATGTGTTAGGAAATTAAGCACAACACATGATGTTCAACACTTTATGTAGATGTATCCTTATTCCTTCTCTAGCATCACGTATATTGGTTTAAAATGCAACTCAACCCTTGTGTGTGTGTGTGTGTGTGTGTGTGTGTGTGTGTGTGTGTGTGTGTGTGTGTGTGTGTGTGTGTGTGTGTGTGTGTGTGTGTGTGTGTGTGTGTGTGTGTGTGTGCATGTGTGTGTGTGTGTGTGTGTGTGTGTGTGTGTGTGTGTGTGTGTGTGTGTGTCTCTCTATCAGCCATGGACATCAGGCCTCTCACAGTGTGTTTGGCTGTCTGTGCTGCACTCTTGGCAGGTAATAGGAGCGCAGTATTAACACTGAGTACTAAGTCATATTCTTTGTCGTGTTTTAAGTTATGTTAAATCTCCTCTCTCTTCCCAAGTGTGTCATGGTTGTTCTACAGGAAGGGAGTTCATCACCACATTTCTTCCTAATTACCAGCGTAGTTCTGGGAAACAGCACACACTCCATTTGGCTTTGACTGCTCAGGACTCTGATGCCACTATTACCATAAAGGTGAGAATCAGAGGTGGGACATGCAACAGTCCAAAAAGGATTGTTCCAAAATTCATAATGCAGCATACAAATGGCAGCATTTTGGCACATAAATATAACAATGACGTCAATTCCAATGTACAGTATTAAAGGCTAAAGCACAGAAGCACATTGTATTCACCAAAGAGAAATCTGTGGTGTATGTATGTGTATGTGTGTTTGTGTGTCAGTGTGTGTGTGTGTGTGTGTGTGTGTGTGTGTGTGTGTGTGTGTGTGTGTGTGTGTGTGTGTGTGTGTGTGTGTGTGTGTGTGTGTGTGTGTGTGTGTGTGTGTGTGTGTGTGTGTGTGTGTGTGTGTGTGTGTGTGTGTATGTGTCTTCTTCTTGCACTGTATTTCAAGCAAAACTTGACTGTGTCTTCTGCTCAGTCCATCATTACTTTTTTGCTGTTTCACATTTCCATGAAAGACAGCATCCAATCTGTTCTAATGCAATTAATTAATTAATTAATCCTTAACACATCCCAGCATATAACATGACATAACATCTACAGGTGTCTTCACTGAGATTCTCCAGGAAGCTGAGCCTCTCTGCAGGTCAAAGCCAGTGGGTTTCTCTGCCACGTGGATCCGAGCTGCAGAAGCAATCTGTTAATGAAAACTCAGCAGTTCAAATCTCCTCCACTGCTGCGATCTCTGTGGTCTCCTTCAACCGCCGCTTCGCCACAGGAGATGGCGCCGTGGTTTCCCCCACAGAGCAGCTAGGTACTGACTACTTCGTGTTCACACCCTCAGGAGGCAATCCGAGCATGGACAAGCTTGTGGCTATTGTTAATGGCAAGAGCCAGAATAGGATCACCATCTTACCTGGTGCTGATGTGTCACTGAGAAATGAGAAGTGGAAGCGTGGGAAGGCGATGACCATACAGCTGGCACCATACGCATCTTACCTTTTACGAGGTCACACAACTTTGACGGGCACAAGGATCCAATCCCAGAAGCCTGTAGCGGTGTTAGCAGGCCACCAGTGTCTGTCCATGGGTGGGCTCTGTGAACACGTGTATGAGCAGCTGCCCCCGGTCCACAGCCTGGGTAAAGATTACATGGTGCCCAAGACTGGCAGCATGAAGACCACAAACCAGGCAGTGATAGTTGCTGTTGAAGACAACACTGAGTTGACTCTGGACTCAAGAAAACAGTTAAGTTCATTATGAATTAATTATAATATACTGTTGAAGCTACAGCCAAAGATGTCATGGTCTATCCGTGTGCTGGCAGCCCTATCCACCTATACATCCAACACACACCCTTCCATCCATCAAACTAACACATAATACTATACGGAAAAATATCATGTAATAATTACTTTTGGAAATATCAATTGACTCTAGTTTCATAATGGGCAAAGATAACTTAATGCAATGCAACAGAAAACACAAACTAAAAAAAAAAAAAATCACTGCATACAGCATATAGATGAACAATGCTGCGAATAAATAAAAAATACAAGCAAAAGAAACACGTCGTCAATACAGAACATGAAGATATGACCTGAAAATACTGAAAACAGGCAAAAGCGGCAACAGGGCATTCTGCACAGCACAGATCTGTGGTACAACACTATAGTTTTCAGGCTGATTAAACATCGCCATATGCTGTAAGTGAACATTTGACTGTTACTTGGTAACCGTATCTCATAACTATAACTTCTGTCTTAGGATTCAACCCTCTTCTCGTTTTCATATTTATGAGAAAGGTTTATAAGGTAATCACTTGTCCCTGTTTGAGAAGACAGAGGCATAATTGTGATTTTTGATTTAGTTGTTACTATTTACTCCTTGGTTTTGGACAGTGCTACATATATCAATGTAAATGAGTAATCTTGATATATTATTATACATAATATGTAATAATATATATAGTTAGTCACTTACTTTAATGTTAGTCAAAACATTATTTTTCCTGTACTGTCTATATTATAAGAGAACAATATGTTATATCTCAATTGTAAGTATTTATTGTAAATTAAAGTATCCGATGTGAACTACACTTCTATAACTAAGTTGTATGACTCCAACAGGAAGCTCGCAAAAGCTGGACACGTCATCCTGCAAAAACTGACCTACAAACGTCCACTGGTTGTCAAGAGCAACAAGAAAGTAATGGTGCTGCTTCTCAGCGACAACCGTCCATATGACCCTTTCCTGATAACGCTGATCCCTACATGCAAGCTGTCCACTGATTGGGCGGTGGAGACAGTGGGGGGGCTTCTGAATACTGTGTCCATTCTGTCAGAGAAGGAGGGGGCAGCCAGTGTGAAGGTGTGTTGGTCAGGAAGGTGCATATCACCTCGGTGGAGTAGCCTCCTGACGGACAAGCACTGGGTGTGGTCCAATGTAGATGTGGGGCATCAGCAGAGCCATGTGAGGGTGGAGGGGGACGCCCTTATGGCAGTGTACGCCTATGGAGGGAAGCACCGCCATTCATACGGCATTGCAGGAGTTTGTTCTGAAGGTACACACAGATTCCCTTAAACACACACACACACACAAACACACACACACACACACACACACACACACACACACACACACACACACACACACACACACACACACACACACACACACACACACACACACACACACACACACACACACACACACACACACACACACACACACACACACACACACACACACACACACACTATTTCTACATGTATGCTGTACAACGCATAAGTATTTATATTACAAGTCATATCACTTTATGTATGCCTGAAAGGGATGAAATTGATGAGTTATAGTGCATATGTGACGAGTTAAACACATTAGAATGGCAGAATTACATATTCTTCCATGTGTTTATGTTTATGGTGTGTTTGTATTTTCTGTAGGTGTCACCCCTCCCATACCTCCAGCGGACCCTTGTGAAAAGGTGAAATGTCGAATAAAGGAACGTTGTGTGAAAGGAGAATGTGTCCACGTTTCTACAGCAACCTGCCGTGCGGTCGGTGACCCCCACTACCGCACATTTGATGGCCGACGCTTTGACTTCCAGGTTGGAACATCTTGACCCCTCATCAGCAGCCATTCACTATCATACTCTTGGTATATTCTGTTGACACACCGAACATAAACCAAGAACACAACTTCTATGAGAAATATTTTATTAAAATGAGCAGTAATCTTTGCCTCTGTAGGAGCTAGGAATCCATTACTCGAGAAAGATAAATAATGTTCATGCATTCATATGTGTGTGTATATCATTGAAAATGCCCATTTTGTTGTTGAGACTTCCTATGCATTTCCTACACATTATTATTACTATTTTCTGTAATTGCCAGCAGCCCTACCCCCCCAAACCAATACTCCATAGATGTCCCATTGGACTAAGAGCCTGTTATACTTAAAACAATAACAATTGCTCCAGGCAAACTCTCCCCAATGACGTCATCCGCTGTAAAAACTCTGCCAAATACATACCTAAAAAACTTGATGATAAATGCACAATAAATGTATTGCCATTGAATATAAGGCTAGCAAATACGACATTACCTGTTTAAACATAAGGTATGACATAAACCACGGCCATTTTCCAAACTCCGTCAAAATACAGAAAAAGAAGAAAGAAAGAAAAGCCAGCTGCACAGTATCAAAGATCAGCGTGTATTATAGCTAATCAGATGAGCATTGCCCAACACTAATGGTTACTAATAACAACTTTAAACAAGAACAATATTTAAAGTGATTAATTTGCCTCCTAACTAAACCCTTAAACTGAATAAGATTAAAATCATGTCTCAGCAACACATTATATTGTAGCCATTCATCACACATTGCCTTACATAACTCACATCAAACACTCTAGAAGGTTTTCAAACTGAAAACCTTCTAGAGTGCTGCAATTGCACAGTTTGTTTAGCTTTTAATAGGCACACCAGCATCTTGTGTTTCATGGATAATCCTTTTCATAAATTGTGAGAATGGAACCTTTGTTATTCTGCGTGTCTGCTGGATAAGCCAGTACCGGTGATATGATTCCAACTCACCTGGGGGCTTTATAAGATGAAGTGTCCAAAAGTTAAGCAAACTTCATATTTTCTCACAGGGTACCTGCACATACATTATGACAACAGTTGCAAAGAAGGCGTCTGACCTCAGGGAATTCACTGTGACGACCAAGAATGACCACCGAGGTAACCGCCGAGTTTCATTTGTGAGGACTGTTGGAGTCACCGTTTACGAGCAAAACATCACCATCGGCCGACACAGGTCACAAGTGGAGGTAACACTTTGTGATCATCAAAGTTCAAATACACAGACAAGCATGCTGAGAGTACAATAGACTATAGAAAGACTTGTAGCAAGTTATTCTCCAATGTTCTTGGGAGATTTCTTAAAAAACGAAAATCAAACAGCTCAAACCTAATTATTTTGTCAAAAAAGAACATGATTAATATAATAATATTTTGTATTAATGTATCACTTTATTTATTTTGTTGCTATTGCAAGAACACTTTTAGTTATCTGCGGGATTGCTACAATGTTTGATTGCAGTTTGGTTCACAGTTCTCTCAGCTTTTCACATGACTACATACAGCTTTCTCTCCGCTGATCTTGTGTTGCAATGCATTTCCAGTTTGCACTATTGTTCATAAGCAGTGTTACAACTTGTTCTAAGTGTTGTTGTGTTATTACCTTCAGGTCAATGGAGAGTTACAGTACTTGCCTGTCAGTTTGTTGGGGGGTAAGGTCTCTGTGAAGCAGAGTGGAGCCTATGCTACCCTCACCACTGACTTTGGCCTGAATGTCAGATATGACTGGAACATGAGGCTGTACATCACAGTGCCCTCGTCCTACCACCAACACTTGGGGGGCCTCTGTGGAAACTACAATGGAGACACAACAGATGACCTGCCAGAAGCAAAGGGTGAGGGTCCCTGTAGGAGGAGAGCCGCTTGGGTGGAGCCAGTAGTCCCATGTGGTCTGAATGTAACTTCCAACATCCAACAGGGTGGTGCAGTGAAGACCGACAGCATTTTTGACAGGGGACCCAGAAGTTAGCTTTGCAAGGGGTCCCTTGACAAAAAGCATTGTTTTTTAGTTTTGAATATTGCAGAAGGAAATATTTGTTTATGATACTTACACATCTTTTACAGCAGGATAATCTCCACATTTGGACACAACTTCACTTATTCAGACACTGGTTGACTAACGTTTTTTAAGAAACGTAAAAGCTTCAACACACCCCAGTGGGGTATTTATTGATCAATTTCATGTCGTGGAACTCAACTTGAAAACCACTTCTGCAGACCTTATTTCAGGGAACCCAAAAGTGTTAAAAATGCTAACTCATATCCGGGTTTAGGACTCATTCCTGCACCACTCTTAAGCGATTCGAATTACACTTTAAGACATTCCTGGCGGTAGATACATTATTGTATAAGTATCAAGTCAACCATTCTGTGTTGGATATGCCGAAACACTCACTTACAGGAATGTTAAGAATTACATTTGTGTTGAAGCCTTAAAAACTCTTCTTTTGAGTCAGATAAGAAACTCTCTGAAACTGCATTCCTTTTGTCTGTGGCAGACTCCAGTGTCCCTACTGTGCTGAAAATGATCCGGAAGTGGAAGGCCGAGGATTCAGATCGGTTCTGTGATGATAACTGCGCTGGTCGCTGTCCTCAGTGTTCAGAAAAGCAGCAGGCCCACTTCCGTCTGCCCAGACTCTGTGGGATCCTGACAGAGGCCAGTGGATCTTTTTCAGCCTGCCACAAACAGGTGGACCCCTCTATGTACCTGGACAACTGTGTCTATGATGTCTGTGTCAATAAAGGTAAGCCGGTAATTGAGTATGTTTTGGGACAGAATACACAAAAACATTCACAGATGAGTTATGCTGACATGAAAAGTGTAGATGTATGTATCGAAAACTTAGAAGTATATATTCAATTACTTACTAATTATTGATGCATTTATGGGTTTATCACAGCTGGTAATGGTGGCACTAATGTGAATGACTTTTTATACTGCTTTTAGTTAGTATAGTGGCTGCCCACTGCTCCTAATACTACCATGGGTTAAAAGTGACTAATTTGTTCTTAAAATGTGTGTATATGTGTGTGATGACTAAAAGAGGATTTAAATATCCTATCTATATGCATTGAATGCAAACAAATAGCCTATAAAGATACCTCTATTTGTTAAGCTTACATTTATACAGCTCAACTTTAAAAAATAAACACAAATAAAGAAATTCTCGCTGTTGCATACAGCGAACCAAAATGTTTCTGAACAGTTAAAGCATAAAAACAGTAGACATGCCATCATTGATCTAAGCACACTGTTCTGTCCACGTGTGTGTGTGTGTGTGTGTGTGTGTGTGTGTGTGTGTGTGTGTGTGTGTGTGTGTGTGTGTGTGTGTGTGTGTGTGTGTGTGTGTGTGTGTGTGTGTGTGTGTGTGTGTGCTGCAGCCTGTGTACCTAGACTGTGGGGACTCACTCGTCTGTTTGTTGTGGTTCTTCTCTGTAAATAATAAAGGGTCTGTGTTTGTCTAGGTGCAAGGCGGGTTCTCTGTGATAACCTGAAGAGTTATGGTGATGCCTGTCAGTCAGAAGGAGTGAAAGTCAACCCTGAGTGGAGAATGGTTGCTAAATGCTGTAAGTCACTTTTGAACACTGTCATAACTTTAGGTGCCAAACTTATCATAAACCACGCAGTCCTATCATCTGAATCCTATACGGTAAAGTTGTTATTATAAACTTCTAATTCTTATTACTAAACAGGAATATACTAACCTAAGAATTAACTTGTGGAAATAAGGAGAATTTGGGTGACTTTGCTTTCAGTTTTTCTGTCTTCAGTTCTGACTGGCTGGTAGGAACCCCAGATATTGTAGAAAAACACGTAAAAGCTTAAATGATTCACCAATAGGATACTTAAACACGTTGTATGTGTTAGAACAAGTATCTGAAGCTTGTATTAACCACAGATCTTATTTAAGGCATCTAACCAAAAGCACGTTCAAAAAACCATTGACTTCCAGACCAGGGAACCAGGAATCACTCAAAAGCTAACTCATTTCCAGGTTTAAGGACTCATTCCTGAACAAATGTGCAGTCACGTGTTGATCTGTTAGCTATGGAAATAAAACCTACAGGATGGAAACATAAATGTCTAATCCAATCATGAATGAACTATTCAAACCTTTTAAAAAAACATTCATATTGTTTAATAATTGTATGATGTTGTTTTGTTTTAAATTTAAGGGGAACAATGAGCTCAAATATGATAATGATGAATAATGATCTCCCCTCCCCTCGCAGTCCTCTCCTGTCCAAAGGGCAGCCACTATGAGGCATGCGGCCCCTCCTGCCCTGCCTCCTGCTCAGACCCACACAGTGAGAAGCAGTGTAAGGACCCCTGTGTGGAGGGCTGCCAGTGTGATAAAGGCCTGGTGATTAGTGGAGACAGGTAACTAAACACCTTCTTACGGGGCACATTCTTTATGAATCAACAAACTTACTGCAAGATGATGTTACGCTATTCCATAACATAACCACACCAAGGCAGGCCATTGGTAGAATAGTTTACTGTTTGGTGTCCCATGATCCCAGATTGATTCATAAAAACTCTCTCGGGGGAAACAGGCTCTTTGTGATCTTAACTTTACTCACAGTGAGGTTTAGTGCCTTGGAAAGCATCTGATCTGTAGTAAATGTGCTTGAACATGCATAACCACAGATATGGTTATTTCGAAGCAGTGGAAATTAATAGCATAGCAGGAATGTTTTATACATGTTTGGTTTAATCAAGTTCCAAGTTCTTTATCCTCCTATGCAATGTCAGAGAAGCAGTTTTGGGAATACAAATCTTAGATCGGAGGCTTCAGCCAACAAAGCACCTAAACGTTTTAAATCTAACAAACATAAATATATCACATTTGGTGTGTGTTTCAGATGTGTTCCTCAGAAAAGATGTGGATGCCAACATAAAGGCAGTTATTACCCACCAGGCAAAGCTTTCTGGGCTGATAACACCTGCACTACAAAGTGTGAATGCATTCGAGGGAAAGCCAAGGTTGGTGATTGTGTGTGTGTGTGTGTGTGTGTGTGTGTGTGTGTGTGTGTGTGTGTGTGTGTGTGTGTGTGTGTGTGTGTGTGTGTGTGTGTGTGTGTGTGTTTGTGTCATGACAAAAAAGGACCATTTTATGACAACGCACCTTCACTCTGAGGACACACATTTTTCCGGGCTCACTACAGTGTTTTAGCGCCCCCAGAATGTGTATGTGTGTGTGTGTGTGTGTGTGTGTGTGTGTGTGTGTGTGTGTGTGTGTGTGTGTGTGTGTGAGTCTGTGCAACCTCATTGTGTTGCTAGTTTTCATCTCCTCCACTGTATTCTAATATTGTACTCTGTTCTCTCCTGCTGATGAAGTGCAAATCAGTCACCTGTAAGAAGAATGAGCTCTGTGCTCTGAAGGAGGGAGTCAGGAACTGCTACCCAGCATCCTTTGCAACATGCAAAGGCACCGGAGACCCCCACTACCGAAGCTTTGACCAACGGCGCTTTGATTTCCAGGGCACTTGTACCTATGTCCTGTCTCAAATCATCAAGGGATCAGATAAGGATCTGGAGCGGTTCCAGGTGCTGGTCCAGAACGAGAACCGAGGGCGTAACAAGGCTGTGGCCTACACCAAGTCCGTGTCTCTGACTGTGTTTGATGACATCACTGTCAGCATGAGTCGTGGCAACGCAGGGAAAATACTGGTGAGATCAGTCCGCCTCCTGCAGGATATAAGGGGGAAATGACAGTAATGCAGATCCAAACATATCAGTAATATTCAGAGTTCAAAGGCTTTATTGCACAGCTATGAAAATCCCAGGCTCCTCCAACAATGCAACATAAACATATGTAAGAGATAAAACAATAAAACCAATAATAAAACAATAAAAAGTGTGCTAGAAGAAACAGAGTAAAGAAATAATAGTGCAACAGAATGTTGTAATAATAGATAAATATGTGAGATGCAAACACGTATTTGCATCTCACAAAATGCAAATATGAGTTTGAATTTTGTGAAATTTGCTGAAAAATCACTGAATATTAAACGGATTCAATGATTAAATCTAAATTCACAAACCCCCCCCCCCCAGGTCAACAGCCAGCCTGTAAACCTGCCTTACTCCATGGAGGATGGAAAGCTTTCCCTGTACCGGCAAGGCTACTTTGGCGTGGTGACAACATATTTTGGTTTGACGCTCAGGTTCAACTGGAACAGCTACGTAAGCTTGACTTTGCCCAGCACATACTCTTCAGCTACAGGAGGTGAGTTACGGTGCATCACTATTATGAAGCAAACAGTGGCATAATGTATTCAGATGTCAGGTCAGGGGCTAAGTTAATTCAGATTGTTGCTCGCCCCCCAAAGCTTTATTAAGATAATGAGCAGATCCAGTTTGTTGGGGGGGTAAGGTCTCTGTGAAGCAGAGTGGAGCCTATGCTACCCTCACCACTGACTTTGGCCTGAATGTCAGATATGACTGGAACATGATCCTAGCGTCCCTAAACTCTGCTCTACCTTTGCAGCTTTTTCTTTTAAAGCCATCGGGCTACCCGTCAGTCTGAAAGCCTGCACAGATACCATTGTGTTTACAGTGCTATAGAGCAGGGGCAGACTAGGACTAAAAATCGTCCCGGGAAACTCGACCGGCCGAACTCGGTACCGCTAGTCAATTGTCAACGGGGGGGTGAATTGCTAAAACTCCCGGAATTCCCAGTGGCCAGTCCACTCCTGCAGTAGAGAAAGAGTGGGCTTATATACCATTCAAGCTACAGAGTTTTCATTCTTCTTAAAAGTTGCAAGTTGTTTTAAGGTGTAATGTGTATCTTGGTTTTTTTCAGGCTTGTGTGGAAATTACAATGGTAGACCTGGTGATGACTTACTGAAACCGGATGGCATCCTGGCTAACCACATTAACGTCTTTGGACACAGCTGGAAGGTGTGTATCAGCTGAGATCTGCGGTGGCTGAGCATCCTACACAAACCTGAACTGACCAAAAAAACACACACATTAAAAACTCCATTAAGTCATATACTGTAAAACTGAACAGTATATGAAACACAAAGCCAGCACATACTCCATACAGTAGAAATAATAATGTGTTGCTACATGGTGGATATGTCAGAAGGAGAATGATGTCACACCTTCAACATTGTTCTCTGAAAAAGCTTCAAAAAAACAAAAAAACTCAAAATGTATACTGGACATCTTAAGGTCCTTACACACCGAGCCAATTTTCGGCGCCGATTGATGTCGATAGATGTCGGGCCGTGGATAAGCGTTGTATCTCCCTACTCAGATTGGTGTGTACTGCACCGTCATGTCTTTTCGGCCATGCCGACACCTTCCGCCGCCAATTCAACATGTTGAATCGGTAGGCTGTGGCCAAAGGCCATCGGCCAAATAAATCACTCTGATTGGCTGTTCAGCTTAGCGAATCAGAGCATGAGAAGCGAAACGGAAGTGAGGGACCCAAAATAACTATTAAGAAGGCAGAACTGAGATTTCATTTAACTCCAGCTCTTGACACAGGTTCGGGAAAGCCCCATGAGCTTCTCGCTGTAGAGTGAAAATGGAACGCACACGCTATTTGTTGTTTGTTTATATCACAGTCTGTTCTTCTTCTCTCGGTTATCACGCAGTCTGTCTTCCGGTTGTTGCCTCTTTTGAATGACGAATACACACTACCGCCGCCTGCTGGTAAGGAGAGTTATTGCCACTCACGCATGCGCAGTCACTGACTTCGGCCGACGGCCGATTCAACATGGCCGTGCGTCGGCTACAGGCAGTCGGACAAAGAAATCACTCTGATTGGCTGTTCAGCTAGCGAATCAGTGCATGAGAAGCGAAACGGTTGCTTGAGAATGTCTTCCACAAGCAATACTCCAATGGCTGATAGCTCCAGTACCGAACAAAACATGTTTTCGATGGACGAGAGTGAAAATGGAACGCACACGCTGTTGTGTATTAGTAGAAAGAAATTAATGAAACAAGGGACAGAGGATACGGGTACTCAACTCTTTACTGTTCGTCATGCTTAACTGCCACAGCATCAACTCCCGGGCTTACTCTTCT
Organism: Notothenia rossii; assembly: GCF_949606895.1. Classification (NCBI taxonomy): domain Eukaryota; kingdom Metazoa; phylum Chordata; class Actinopteri; order Perciformes; family Nototheniidae; genus Notothenia; species Notothenia rossii. The sequence continues at coordinate 43,183,374 of NC_136905.1, read as the reverse complement.
TCTCTCAACATTGTATGTATACTCTGGTTACACTGCGCCCCCTATTGGCAGGAGTATATTAGAACACAACATTTCCCCCCTTCTTAAAAAGAGTTACTTCTCCCCTTGAACAGCATGCATAACATTAGCATTTTAAACAGACACTTACGTAGTAACCATGAAACCATCTGTAATGATAATAACTTCACATATCACAATATGCAGAACATTTTCAAACATTAATTCAACCACAGTTTAAGTGACATAGTCCTCAATCCAAACAGGCTGCTTTCTGATTAGCTGGTTCCTGCTCTGAGCACCATGCACTGTAGCTGGCTCAGCAGGCCTCACTTCTTCTGATGGAGGAGTGAATGTTTCTGGAAGCACCGACAGGTGTGAAGCATCCCAGGTTTTTCCATTATCAAGTGTGTAACTGTGAGGTCCTTTCTGCTTGGTCACTTTCAGAGGCTCACTGAACTTTGGCTTTCCCTTTTTGACATGCAGCGGGTTTCTCACACGCACCAGGCTTCCCGGATGTATTTTGGGAATCTTGGCATTTCTTTTTGCATCAGAATATGTTTTCATGTGCCACTGTTTCTTTTCCACTCTGTCTCTCAGTTCCTGATCCTGAGTATCCGTAAGCTGTGGCAGGATTGAGAGTTTGGTTCGCATTTTTCTTCCATACATGAGCTGGAACGGAGATGTCCCTGTAGTGGCGTGAGGTGTAGCTCTGTAGACCTGAAGAAACTCAGCAACGTGAGCTTTCCACGGAGCGTTAACTCTCTGTGCCGTGAGAATGCTTTCCTTCAGCACTCTATTTAGCCTCTCCACCGCTCCATTTCCTTCTGGATGGTAGATTGTAGTCCTGATGTGTTGGATGTCTCTTTCTTCTAGGAAAAAGGCGAGTTCTGAGGATGTGAATTGTGGACCGTTATCTGTCACCACAGACACAGGGTTCCCTTTTTGGCTGAACACTGATCTCATGAAGGTGATCACTGTTGCAGTAGTGCATCTTGGGGCAAAACACACTTCTGGCCATTTTGAATAGTAGTCAGTCATAGTAATAGCAAACTTACAGTCCACCGGACCAGTCTCAAATGGGCCCACGATGTCGAGGGCAAGCTTTTGCCATGGCCCCTGAGGCAGAGGGACTCGTGTCATAGGTGCAGGGTTAGTTTTAGCTGTTTTATCATTCATCTGGCAGGACACACAGGCGGCGATAACCGATTGTACCAGTGCATCCATTTTAGGCCACCAATACAAGTCTCTGAGTCTCTGTTTTGTGCGTACAATGCCTTGGTGGCTCTCGTGTGCTAAGGATACCATGTGTGAGTGTAGCTTTACTGGAACAACTAACCTGTGACTCCCTCTCAGAATGAGTTGTTCATGTGCAGAAAGTTCATTTCTCACCTGGTAGTACGGCAACATGTTAGCAGGCAGGCCTTTGGATGAAGCTGGCCACCCGTCTGTCATGTAGTTGCGTAGCTGACGTAACTCTGGACAGGAAGTGCAGGCATCTGTGAAGTCAGACGAGGGAACAGCAGTCAGCAGGGCAGAGACAGCAGCAACCATCTCTGGTTCCGTGTCTGAGGTGCAGTCCTGTCCGTGTGGCAGTGGCAGGCGGGAAAGGCAATCTGCTGCATGGTTCTGAGCACCGGGTCTGTAGACAATATCATAGTTGAAGCAGAGTAGCCTGGCCGACCAGCGTGCTACTCTCATACCAGCTCTCCCCATGCCTTTTGTAGCCAAGAGTGTGGTCAAAGCTTGGTGATCAGTCCTTAAGGTGAACTTTGTTCCCCACAAGTAGGTTCTCCAACGCTCTGCAGCCCAGACACAGGCCAAAGCTTCTTTTTCTACCACAGAGTACTTTCTCTCTGCAGCACTAAGAGAGCGCGAAGCAAATGCCACTGTTCTTTCAGTGTTGTCACGATGTATCTGTGTCAGCACCCCACCTATGCCATAGTCTGAGGCATCTGTAGACACTATGGTGGGCCGTGACGGGTCAAAAAGAGCGAGTGATGAACTGTCTGTGATGAGTAGTTTAACCTGCTGAAAACTACTCTGTGCCTCATCAGTCCATGTGAATGTAGCTCTGCGTAGCACATCTCTCATTGGTTCCATCACAGTTGCATAGTTCTGTATGAACTTGGAGTACCACGATGTTAGGCCAAGAAAAGACCTGAGAGTCACTGGATCACTGGGTGATGGAGCATCCCGAATAGCTGCAATGTGGTCATCATTTGGCAGCAGACCTTACTTGCTTATGCTGTGTCCTAGATACGTTAGTTTGTCCTGGTAGAATTTGCATTTATCTGTGTTGAGACTTAGTCCAGCTTCCTGCAGTCGGTACAGTACTGCTTTCAGGCGGGTTTCATGCTCAGCACGGCATGAGGAGTAAATGATGATATCATCCAGATATGCCTGCACTCCAGGTAAATCTTTCAGCACCATGGACATCATCTTCTGAAATGCTGAGGGTGCTGATGCTAGCCCATAGCAAACTCGCTTGTACCTGAAAAGTCCCTCGTGAGTAATGAAAGCAGTCAGATCTCTGCTGTCCTCATGCAGTGGAAGCTGGTAGTATGCATTAGCCAGGTCGAGGGTTGAGAATATGGTAGCTCCTCTGAGTTCTGAGAAGAGCTCCTCCATGTGTGGAATGGGGTAGCAATCCATTATGACGGCCTTGTTAGGCTCCCTGAGGTCTGTACACATCCTTATTTTAGATGAGTTCTTTCGTTGAGTCACAACGATCGGTGATACCCAGGGAGAGGCATCTATTTTTTCAATGATGTCAGCATCAAGAAGGCGCTTTAACTCTGCAGAAACAGCATCTCTGACTGAGAATGGAAGCCTTCTCAATTTCTGCTGCACAGGCTTCACCTCATCTTTCACTCTTACTTTGTGTACTACGTTCCTAACACAGCCCATAGGTAAAACTGTATTAACAGGTGCAGATGCAGTAGGTGTCGGTGTAGTAGGAGTTGCAGGTGGGGTTGTTATCTCTCTGACTGTGTGCTGTGACTTCAGTACCACTCTGTTTCTCATGATGACCATTTCCAGTGCCTCAAACAGGTCCAGGCCCAGCAGTATTGAACCTGACTTCACAATGAAAAGGGTAGCTGAGGCAGTATTTCCGTCATGGAATGCACGTAAATGCAGTTTCCCTAGTACTGGGATTCTCTGTCTTGAGTATGTGACTAGAGGAACCTTTGTAGGTTTCAGTGGTATGTGACTGAAATAGGTCTCGTACACATGAGCCGGCAGCAGTGACACTGAAGAACCAGTATCTACTATCATCTCAAATGACTGGTTAGCAGGAGAAAGTCCCAAATCTACAGGGCACATTATTTTCTTCTCTTTTGGGGCAGAATTATTCAGCAATAAAACAGTCAGTTCTGGAATAACGACCTCCCTCACTTCACGTTTTTGTTCTGAACGACACACTTTGGCAAAATGCCCAGTTTTTCCACAGGATTTGCATATTTTGTTTGTAGCAGGGCATTGTGTGGAATTGGCCATATGTTTATCTGAATCACATCTGTAACATCTTCGTGCTTGCTCAGACTTTCTCTCACCTTGCCTTTGTTTACTTGCAGCGGGACGTTTTTGTTCCCATTTTGGCGCGCTGATCTCTCTCACAGGCACTTCACTGTTGGAGAACTCGGCCACGTTGCGCGCCGCCATTTCCACCTGATTTGCAATCTGAATGGCTTTATCCAGTGTCAGTTTGTCTTCTAGCAGCAAGCGTTCACGTATGCGTCCACTGTAGGCTTTTTCCACGATCTGATCACGCAGCATATCCTGTTCTGCATTTCCAAATTCACAAAAAACGAGCATTTCACGTAGCGCAGAGACGTACTGTGCAATTGTTTCATCATGTCTCTGGGCTCGTTGGCGGAACCTGTGTCTCTCCGCAATTACGTTTACCTTCGGCACGAAATGCGCCCGTAGTGCAGCCACGGCATGGTTGTATGTAGTTCCCGTTTCAGTCAATGTGTAGAATATCCTCTGTGCTTCGGTTCCGACGCTGTGTAGCAGCGTTGCACGTATACGGGTATCCGGCCACTTGGCTCCTTCCACGTCGATCACTAGCAGATAGTTTTCGAACATTTTTAGCCATGTTCCAAATGGCATAGTAGGTTCTCCCGGACACTGAAGAAAGGTGGGAGATAAAGGATTAGAAGCCACGGCCATCCTCGTCGCCAATTTGTTGTGTATTAGTAGAAAGAAATTAATGAAACAAGGGACAGAGGATACGGGTACTCAACTCTTTACTGTTCGTCATGCTTAACTGCCACAGCATCAACTCCCGGGCTTACTCTTCTTCTCTCAACATTGTATGTATACTCTGGTTACACTGCGCCCCCTATTGGCAGGAGTATATTAGAACACAACACACGCTATTTGTTGTTTGTTTGTATCACGTAGATTGTTCTTCTTCTCTGTCCTCCGGTTATTGCCTCTTTTGAATGACGAATACACACTACCGCTGCCTGCTGGTAAGGAGAGTTATTGCTACTCACGCATGCGCAGTTCGTACGTGCTCGGCTGAAGTCTTTGCGGTGTGTTCCAGTGCGACACATGGCCAAGACGCAGGAGAACACGCCGACTCAAGAGTCGGCGTCAGCGTCGGCGAGTTCTCTGGTGACTGCTTGGTGTGTCAGGGCCTTAAGAGGCTTTAAAATGAAGAGCATGCTGTTTATGCCAAGTCAAAAACAATCGGAGATGCATGACCATTTGCTGCAACGACTTGATAAAATAATTTCCAAAAAGCTGAAGATAAAGTGAGTTTTAAGAAGAGGTGTTAAAGAGAATACTGAGTTTTCCTGCCTGAGATCTAAAGCTTTAATGAACAACAGTAAATGTGGTCAGTAATCTTACTACCTGTTACTAACAGCCTACCAAACAAAAGAAAGAGAAACACAATTACATTTGAACCTGTTTTAGTTAACAACAAGCCAACACTTCTCAAAAATCTCTCGTCTTATGTCAACATCTTTGTCATGACTTTTTCGTTACTCTTTAACACTTAAAAACCTCTGCATATGTCCGCTGTTGCTGTGATGTCATTGCCTGCAGGCGGGGGGGGATACTGGCTGCACCAGTGACTGTCCTAATGGGAAATGTCCGGAGTGTGAGCCTGCGCTGATCCTACGCTACCAGGACAAGAAATACTGCGGCATCATCGCTGACAAGCAGGGACCCTTTGGGTAATTGTACTATCCATGATTCCCTGGAAAAATGCAGTGACAGAGTGATGATACTGTGTATACGCCATTTTGACATTAACACTGGCACATTGTTAAACTGAAGCTGCTTATGCTAATGTGTTTCTCATCTTTCAGTCCCAAGCACAGAACGGGTTCTTTTCAGACTTTTCATCTCAATGTCACTGAAGACATGTTTCCTTTTTCCTTGTGCTGTTAGAATTATTTATACAGTTAGTCCTTTATGTCTGATGCAAACTACCAGAGGAATAATTCAAGTTAAGAAGGATCTAATGTGTCCCCCTTCCTGACGAAGAACAGTTTTTATTTGGCTGCAGATAAAAAAAGAAAATAATACTATTCCATGGCCAGGCCTACAGTATTCAATATCTAGCATGTGCCTGCTTTATAAAGTGACCTCCTCCTGGGTAAAGCAAGAAACCATAAATACTTATGCTTAGTGTTTTAAAAACCAACAACTAAATGCTATTGGATATTTAAAAGCCCAGTCCTCAAACTGGGTATTGCTCTGTTTATTAAAGTGTTTCTGTCTCTGCCCCTGCAGAAAGTGTCACAGTAAACTGGACCACACCTCCTTCCTCAAAGAGTGTGTTTTCGATCTGTGCCTGTACCAAGGCCACGCCTCGGCGCTGTGCAACAGCCTATCAGCTTTCAGCACCACTTGTCAAGAGGCGGGAGCAACAGTGGGGAGCTGGAGAACCCAACAGTTTTGTCGTAAGACACACACACACACACACACACACACACACACACACACACACACACACACACACACACACACACACACACACACACACACACACACACACACACACACACACACACACACTCATACTGACTGACTATACATCCATCCATTATGTTTTGTTTAGAATTTAGAGTTCACTAACCCTGATCCCACAATAATTATAGCATGTTTAAGGTGGTGCATGCAGTCACTGGGCCCTTCTGTTGTTAATAAATAAATAAATAAAAATATCACTTTTTATGTACAGGCAAACTTAACTCTTGTTTCTAACCTGTCCCGATAATGTCCTCTAACGTTCAGATCATAAAAGACACAAGCATTGTCTTTCCTTGTGTGTCTCTGCAGCTCCATCATGTGGTGCCAACAGTCACTATGAGCAGTGTGGCCCCCCCTGCCCGCTCACCTGCAGTGGCCTCGCCCCCCCAGAGGGCTGCGACAGGAGCGCCCCCTGCTCAGAAGGCTGTGTGTGTGACGATGGATTCATGCTGAGTGATGACAAGTGTGTCCCTCTGTCAGAGTGTGGCTGCCAGTACGAGGGACAGTACTATCTGAGTGGACAGGTACAGATGTAATGTCCCCTCTCAATGCTGCGTCCTCTGCCTTCACCTCTACTGATGTGTCTGCTCTCTGCTCAGGTGTTCTATCTAGGAAAGGCATGCAACACTCGTTGTGTGTGTACAGACGATGGAGAAGTGCAGTGTGATCCTAAATCTGGCTGTTCAGCCAATGAGAAGTGTGTTAGAAAAGGAGGCTCCTCCTCCTGTGCTCCCAAAGGGGTGGGCTCCTGCTCTGTGAGTGGAGGCAGGATGGTCAGGTCCTTCGATGGACAGGTAAGTTCTTTTTTTTCTGCACAAGTCAAAAAGTAAGCATATTATCTAGAGTAATGTATCTGAGTGTACTATATTATTGAGCTTACCACCAAGTAATACAGGCACATATCGATAGTACATTATTTGAATATCTATATATGTCTCGTTGGCTTCTGATTGCTCTCCACTTTCAAACTTTTTTAATCTATTTGTGACATGTTTCAAATCTTCTCCATAAGAAGCATCCAAATCTAAAAGTGATGAGTCATGTTTTTGTTCTTAACAATGTTTTCTGGATGTTTTATAAGGATAGCTTACCACTTCATATTAAAATACATTCAGGACATTTGGTTAAAAAATGGAAATGACAGATAAACCATGTGATAAAGCACCTCCTCCTCCTCCCCCTCCTCCTCCTCCTCATCCTCCTCCTCCTCCTCCTCCTCCTCCTCTGATCCTGTAGGCATATCCTCTGTGGGGAGACTGTGTGTTCTTGTTGGCACAAGTGGGAGAGAACGAGGGAGGGCTGGAAGCCTTCACTGTGTTGGTACATCAGCAAACACATGAGGATGGTTCTGTCTCTCGCAGTGTGGAGCTCCTGGTTTACGACATGGAAATCACTTTGAAGTCAGGAGTCATCTGGGAGATCAAGGTATGATTGACAGGTTAGGTATGAAGTGTGTTCCCACATCCATTGCTTTCAAAAGCAGAAGTTAAAGTGAGCATCAGAACACTATCGAACAATCTGGTACTAACTTTGTCTATTCACACTCTGTCAGCTTAGTCATCATGATGTCCAGGTCCTAATGGACAACAGATAACTCTTATTTATTGTCCATTTGGTTGAAGAGTATTTCTTTCTAAGGATTGGGGTGTGCATTATTACTGTGTGCATGTTACGCTGAATCCTCTGGGGACAGTCTCAGTCTGCAGTGCTTGACACACCATCTGCAGTGCCTCAGGAGTCGGGGGTGTAAACTGGGATGAACCCATGGTACCAGCTCACGTAATGTAATACTTTTTCCCCTTCTGTGTCTCAGGTTGATGACATCAGATTCTTCCTCCCTGTGGCCCTTGCTGACGGGAAAGTGCGAGCACATCAAAATGGCATCAACATCATCATTGAGAGTGACTTTGGTCTGAGGCTGACCTACGACACATTGGCAGGGGTGATCCTACAGCTCCCCTCCACCTATCACAGCGCTCCAAAGGGTCTCTGTGGGAACTACAATGGGAAGCTGTCTGATGACCCGTCCTCAGCAGGGGGGACGTCAGCAGACACAGAGGAATCTCTGGTCATAGAGAAGGACGAGGAGCCCTGTGAGCCCAGCTGTGGGGCCACTTCCTGTCCTGAGCCAGATGAGGAGAAGGTCCCAGATGCCAAAAAGGCCTGTGACATCATCAAATCTAAGAAGGGTCCCTTTTCAGGATGCCACTCAACAGTGGCCCCGACTCCAGACTACGAGGCTTGTGTCAGGCAAGGATAGCTTTATGTCAAAGTCATGTATTTGAAACAAACAGTAACTGTGATCCAGGCAGCAGGTTCCTCTGATCTGATGTCTACCTGCTCCACACTGTGACTTGCTGTATCATTGTATGTATATATGTATGTGTTCATCACTTGGTAAAAGTGCGGTTTATTTAATTTACTTTATGGGTATCCGATAATAATATATGATAATATATATCAGTGATCTTTATTTTGTATTAATATTCAAAATCTGCAAAGTAACCAAATATGTTAAATAAATGTAGCAGTAAAAAGTACAATATTTTCCAACAAAATGTAAAGCGTGAGAGTACAAAGTAGCATAATGTGAAAACTCATGTAAAGTGCAAGTACCTACATTCTTTTAGTTTTGGGTACTTGAGTTAATGTACAACACACTCTCACTCCATAAACGTCCAGGAGCGACGCTTGGTCAGGGTCCTGTGGCGTGCAGTTGTGACGCTCCTAGGCTCCTTCAGCTTCATAAAGGGACGCAAATAGCTTTCAACTGAATGCAATGTATTCCCATCTGCGGCGGGATTTGACGCTCATGGAAGCACGGCATTCGTTTGTGTCGGCTGCCCTTAAAGGCAATGTGAGCGTCCATTCCCATTGGATAACGGAGAATTGTACACCCGGAAGTAAGTATTCCCCTTACTGTCGATTGATTTTACAGTGATATCTGCAGTACTCATCGACTAAAAAACACCAGATTATCCTTGTTAATTACACAACATTGATTGGTTTAAATTGTGTGCAATGCTTTTGTATTTCTCCCCTTCGATTTGGAGAAACAAATGTTTTTTCGGAGTAAAGGATGGCAGAAAACACTACACTACCCAGAATCCACAGCTATTGTTTAGGACTACACCATGTGCTCTGTTTGACAAACCCCCTGATTAGTTCTCAAGCTCTGTGATTGGTTGACCTCCAACTGCATTCCATTCATTCCAATGGCTGGCGTCTATGTCACGTGATCTTCAAATTTCTCCCTGCAGAAAAAAAAAACATGGCCGAACTTCGTTTTATTCTCGGTGGAAAATGCCTATTTTAAAGTTAGTTTGGCCATTAAAATGCGTTTTGATGTCATTTGATGCGAGAAATATGAGTTGTTATTTCAGATGATGTGTGCAGTGGATGTACATGATCTTTATTTTGCTAGTTATTACGAAGATTACTTCAGGAAATTGCGTCCATAGACATAGCCGTGGGAACATGTTTCAAATGGGGGGTGCTGTCGGGATGACATCAGGGCTGGTTTTGACCAATTTGCTGCCCTAGGCAAGATATTAGCTGGCAATGAAAAACCTCTACAAAAGACCAATACACTACAAAAAGAGAAACATATTGATATGGTGGACAGCTAATATAAAAGGCTTCAAATGTATTTAGTATTATAACATGTTTTAATTGGGGGGGTGGACTTCACATCCTCTAGGGGGGTCCGGGGGTGCCCCCCCGGGAAGATTTTTTTAACATTTTAAAGTAAAATGCTTCAATCTGGTGCACTTTGAGCGCCCAATTACTAGAGACTGATCTAGGGGGTACAACTCTAAACACCCATATGAAAAAGATCGGTTTGCATTTTATTCATCAAATATGTGAACATTTCCAATAACCTACCATAGCCAATAACAAATAAATGTAACTTATTTTATTTGTGTTGTTCATTCATATCTTATTTTACCAGTTAACATTTATTTATGCATATTTTTAAATCTCTCCAGTTTTAAACAATATTTTTGGTTTACTGTCCTATAGTATACATTGGAATGATTTCAAACCTGTTTTTATTTGTCCTAATAATTATAAAGGAGTGCCTTGGAAATATGTGTTTACATAATTTGTGATCAAAACGTTTGAGACTCATTGAGATAACTTAGACTAAAGTGAACTATATAAACACTCAAGAGTCCTTTACCTCACTGAGCCTCTCAGTCTGACAGGACAGAGCTCTCCCTCCATATTATTGTAGAAACGGCTTCTTATATCCGTTAGCGCAGCAGAAGCTAACAACAATCCCCGCGGTATCCCCGCGGTATCCCCTCTCTCTATCTCTCTCACTTTGGCTGTGAGCTTCGGGCGCCTGATAAGCCAACATCCCCCACTTTCATCACTACAGAACCCATCGTACAGGGCAAAGGGAAAATGTAACCGGGGTGAAAAGGGTGTAAATCTTTACTTAATTATGAATGTTGTTACATCAAGGCTGAAAATTCGTTTTTTTTTTATTATATCTTGTGGAAGTGCAGATCCCCTATCCTCCACCAAGGGGTGCTGCAGCACCCCTACTTCCCACGGCCCTGTCCATAGAACGTTTTCATTGTTACCAAGATGCATTCACTTGACCTGCCATCAGTGTAGATTTTCTGATCATATGATCCAACCATTCATTCAACTATGCCAACCTATCATTTTGTACTTCTATCACTTTCAACTCTGCTTTAAAGAATTAGTTCATTTATTACTAAAGATAGAACAATTGTTCATAAAGCTGCATGTTACCTTACAGTGATGATGACAGATTATTTACAACATTTCAGATGCACTCCCTTTACTGTTAAATATGTTCTTTATTCTCGCGTCCAGGAGAGAAGCTTTAAAATGAGACTAAATTGAGTCTCTGAAAATATTCAAATGGGATACTTTAATGAAAAAAGGCGCGGTAGTGTTACAGACAGAATATTGTTCCGGCAGAAAACAGCTGTGATCTGGCTCTCCTGAGCAAGAAGAGGAGCGCGAATCCCCCGTTCGGTGCCTTTATATATCCTCTGTTGGCTCCTTCCCGCCAGCCGGCTCGCCTCGCCTCTAATGTCCGTTGTTGCATTTAAACAGAGGATTGGTACTTTTCACCTTCAACATATGCTTAACACGCCTTTTCTCCTCATATTCTCTTTCATCACTTTTCATGTAACACATTCTAAACGCTGTAATCAATACTCTAAAACATACAGAAAATGCTTCACGGCTGGTTTGGTTTCCGGTCATTCCGGATGTTGTCACATGCTACTCTCGTCTGTAAACAATAGTGTATTCAAATAAACTGTACTTTCATTTAATATTCAGCATGTTAGTATCTCCACATCTATAGTTGTAGTGTTAAATCAGTAGGTTTCTGTTTTCACCACACCACGTAATTTCGCTACTCAATTCACCTCTTTAGGAAATCGTATATTAGCCACATGCTAAATGCTAACCGTAGATGAAGGATTTTCAGAATAAAAGCTTCACTGCTTGTGCACAAGAATTTCTGTTTTTTCAGTATAAAAGAGCGTTTAAACTGACGGTATGTTTAAGCTACATTATACCATCAAAACATTGATTTTAATTTCTAACATTACCAAAGTACTTTATATTTTCTGATCATATGATCACCCTCTGACCAGTCAGTGTTGTAACATTGTCTCCACGTTCCCAGATCTCCGCCACTCATTTAGTATATGTATGAAACCATTGAGAGACAAAACAAATATAATAAAGCAGAATGTTCCTACACCAAACTAAAGTTTCTCTGTTAAGGCCCTTCCAGTTGTTCCCTAATGACAGAGGTTTTGTATTTCAGGGAGATGTCGACAGACGGAGCGGGCCAGGCCGTCCTATGTCGTCACATCCAGAGCTACGTGACGACCTGTCAGCTTGCCGGAGCAGAGATCAGGACCTGGAGGAGTGACAGCTTCTGTCGTGAGTCTGCCGGATCATTCTCTGAATGCGGCTGATTCTACCCTCTCATGTCCTTTAGTAAGATGGTCCTGGGATAATAAGTACATTAAACAATAAAAACAAAAATATTAAAGAAAATTCATTTGAGTTTTTGAAATTGTTAGAGGGTGTTAATTGAATTTATAAGGAAAATGTAGGTCACTTCAGAGACTGTACGTGTTAATTCGTTTCATCTTCTAATCTGATGTAACAGTATACAGGACATCATTAAACATGCCATCAAACAGTCAACTTGTGAATGATTGAAAAACAGAAATCAGAAAAACTGTCTTAATATTTTTAGATTTGACTCAAATGAATACTGTTTGCTGTTGCAGCTGTGAGCTGTGTGGCAGGAAGTCGCTACGAGCTGTGCTCCTCCTCCTGCTCCTCCACCTGCTCCTCCCTGCAGAGCTCCGCCCCCTGCCCCCCCTGCCAGGAGGGCTGCCAGTGTGCCGACAGCCTGATGTCTGACGGCGCCCACTGTGTCCCCGTGGAGAAGTGTGGCTGCGTGGTGGACGGAAAATATTACAGGGTGACTACTATCATCCACATCATAATGTTTATTCAGGATGAGAGCCAAGCACTTTCTAATATGTTGTTAGTCCAATTTCAAATTCAACTTTGATCATGAATTCATGTAAGGCGCACTCAAGACTACGTTCATATCAGAAAGGGGCCTTACTGTCGTGTGCAAATTACACAACTTTTACATTTAATACTGCTATTACTGGCTGCTATTCACTACCTAAGACTTTAACAGCACTGTTGTGAAATAACACTGCAATACACACTCTTTTACAATGAACTGGCTGCTATGCAAAACTGTTCTATGTTTTCTTACTCTGATAAGGCTGCTACATATTCTTTGTTTGTTTGGTCCTGTTTTGTATTTAATAACATGTGCTCGCTTCTTTATTTAATATGTCTGTCTGCTTATTTCGTTTTTCCTTTAACTTCACTGTTCCCTTTGCTATAACACTGTACTTTTCCCCGCTGTGGGAGAAATAAACTATTTCTGATTCTGAAGTGTTAACGGGATAAAAAACACATCTAAGCGAAAAAAGGAAATCTCAGTAGGCTAGGCATAAGATGGTTTAAGTTGATGTGTGCTCTCATGTATTTTCAGTCAGGGACATCAGTGTTGCTGGAGGGCTGCTCCGAGCGCTGTGCCTGTGAAGGGGGGAGGTACAGCTGCAAATCCACCAGCTGCCAGCAGGGGCAGGAGTGTCGCAACAAGGACGGAGCGCTGGGCTGCTTCTCTACAGGTGGGACTGATCCCTGACTGTTAGCCATGTTCTGTAGTGTTCAGAAAGCAAGGCATGCACAGTACTGGAGAACATCTTATCAGCATCAGTGCACTCCAGGGTGTGTCAGTTATTTATGACATAACAGGTGGGTGTGGCTACAGGTGCAACAGCACCTATTTTTAAAGCCAATTTGAAAAGATGGGTCTTGCGTTGGCTCTCTAAAGAAAGAACACTGCCCCCTCAGGGCTTCTGGAAGGTGGATCCACAATCGTCTTTGTTTTATCTTTACATTAGAAGTCTAGTACCTGAGGGTCCTAAGGGTTCATATTTTAAAAGTAAATCTGATTCAGAGCTAGCACCAACACCAGTTAGAGCTTTAAAAAAACAATTAAAATATCTGCTTAATATAATTTATATTGTTGAAATATGTTCAATGCCAGCGTGAGTGTGATTCTCAATTAATTCAATAAGAAAAAAGCTGCCTGCTGTCATTAAGCAGCGAGTACAGATGAATCATTCAGATTGAGTATAACAACGCAAACTCCTGACAGATATTGAGTGAGGTGCACTGTACTCACTCATTTCAAATGTAGCTGTGTGAAGAATGGGGAAGTGAGACGTCCATAGCAGTTCAGTGTTCCTCCAGAGTCCAGAGTCACAGAAATGTTTTGACCTCTTTGGAACTCTCTGAAAAGCAATACAGCATTACACAGGGGGCAGAGCTCAATGATTCAGACAAGTAAATACAGAGGCAAGTAAACGGTGTCATTCCCTACAGTATAACAGTGATAACAAATGTACAACTTCAAAATGCCAACACTTTAACAGTGTTTTCTATTTTGCTGTCCCATGTGTTTTATTTTATCACTTACTTTGAGTTTCTCTTAACCTGAATAACCATATGTGTTTTTGTGTGTGCCTGTGCCTGAGTGTGTGTGTGTGTGTGTGTGTGTGTGTGTGTGTGTGTGTGTGTGTGTGTGTGTGTGTGTGTGTGTGTGTGTGTGCGTGTGTGTGCCTGTGTGTGCCTATGTATGTGTGTGTGTATGTGTGTGTGTTTGTGTGTGCGTGTGTGTGCCTGTGTGCGTGTATGTGTGTGTGTGCGTGTGTGTGTGCCTGTGTATGTGTGTGTATGTGTGTGCGTTTGTGTGCATGCCTGTGTATGTGTGTGTGTGTGCCTGTGCGTGTGTGTGTGCGTGCGTGTGTGCGTGTGTGTGCCTGTGTATGTGTGTGGGTGTGTGGGTGTGTGTTGCAGACCCTTGTGCTGAGGTTAAGTGCAGAGTAAAGGAGCACTGTGTGGTGTCAGAAGGCCAGGGAGTGTGTGTTCCTGATTCTACAGCCTTGTGCTGGGCTTTCGGCGACCCGCACTACAGCACATTTGACAATACGCGGTACTCTTTCCAGGGAACCTGCACCTACGTTCTGGTCAACACCACAGGTCTGTCTGCTTTGCTCAACACTCACATTGTCAACTCTTTCCATTAAAATGACTACCAAAGAAATAGAGTGGTGCAGGAATGAGTCCCAAATCCTTGAATTGAGTTAGCATTCATCACTTCAGGTTCACTGGCCTTTAAGTCAATGGTCACACTGCTAACATTAACATAAATAACTTCCCCAGGTCTCGACCCCTCCCTGACATCGTTCACTGTGATCAGCAAGAATGAGCTGCGAGGAAACTCTGAAGGCTCCTTCGTGCGCTCAGCCACTGTGGAGATGCTGGGCCATCGGATCTCCATCCCCTCCTCTGAGAGAGGGGTCATACTGGTGGGTCTTTGCTCAGCGTAAATAATGCCAGCACTGCAACTTTTCACACACTATTCCTAGTTACACTGATAATTAGATTCAATTCTAATTACCGATACAAAGGAAATCTGATACAGATTAAGTGTTTGGTCATGTACGTTTTCACTGCTGTTGGCAATGTTAACATTTTACTGTCATTGCTGAGTCAAACGGACACAGTGATATTACAAGGTTAAGCAGAAAGTGGACAGAACATCGAAATATGTGTATAGAACTCACACGCATGGAAATGTTATCATGTATGGAGACACACACAGCAGTGGCTCAGTCACTAGGGGCTTGGACTGTGAGCCGTAGGGTCGCCGGTTCAAGTCCCCGACCAGTTCACCTCCTGCACTGCCGTGGTGCCTTTGAGCAAGGCACCAGACACCCCCCTTCCCCCCCAACTCCCATTGCTCCACTGGTGCTGTGCAATAGCTGCCCACTGCTCCTGCTACTAGGATGGGTTAAAAGCATAGGCCACATGTCACTGTGTGTGCTCTGTGCTCTGCATGTGTGACCATTACAGAGGGTTTCCTCCCTCCAATTCTATTCAAAATTCTTTACACCATTGGAGAGGTTCCATTTCCCCTGACCTGAATGGGATTGTTAATTGATGAGAAAATGTAATCTTCTTCTTCCCAATTAAATATATAATGTCTGATACGGGAAATTATATTTCTGTGCCATATAATGCCACTGGTTTAATGAATGTCTTGCATGCTATTTCTGAATCAGGATTTCGTTTTGTACTGTTTTTATAGTGGCATATAATATCTCTTCTAAATCTTACCGCCTTTACTCTTTGTTATTTCACAGTTCCAAAACCTCCTGTTGATAATAATGTGTTTAATGGAAGAGAACTAATATGGTTATATTGACAATATTTTCAAGTCCTATAGTGGATGAAACCATTATTGTACAACAAAGGTTTAAGACCCCCCCACCCCCCCTCCGTCCCACCCCCCTCCCGTCAGGTGGACGGTATCAGGATGGAGCTTCCTGTCCGTCTGGAGGGAGGCAGCATCTCCATAACAGCGTCTGGAATCAGAGGCACGCTCCTATGTGATTTTGGCGTGGAGGTCACGTTTGATTGGTCCACACTCCTCATGGTGTCCATCAGCAGCAGTTACTTTGGCAATGTGGCCGGGCTCTGTGGAAACTACAACGGTGACCCGGAGGACGAGCTGATGCAGGCGGGGGGGCGGCCGGCTGCCAATTTGACGGACTGGGCCTCCACCTGGAGCCTGGAGGACAACGACCCCTTCTGCTACCACTTCTGTGAGAACGTGTGTCCGCAGTGCTCAGACCAGAACCGCGTCAAGTCAGTACCTCCTTCAATGAGCACTCTTTAGATATTCAGTGTCACTCATTACAAACGTGAACATCACTACATAACTAGAGAATGCAATTCCTGAAGACATTGCTGTGTGACCACTATGTGGGTATGTGATGTAAGGGGGCGTGGCTAAAGTATGGGGGCTGGGGGAAGTAATGACTAAAGACATCATCTCTGTGCTGAGGGCGAAGATGCCTTCACAAAACGCTTTATGAGCTACTGTATAACATTTCTGGAATTATGAAAGTTATGAATATCCGGAGTAATAGCACCCATATGGAACAAGTAAGCAATCAAAAAAAGATGCGGAATAATAATAAATAATTATTTTTGTTCTGACTTAGCATTCACACCAAATAAACAAAGATAATTTTAAATGTTTTTAGTAGTTTATGGAAAGAACAAAAAAAACGACTATACTAGTTAACATGTTCTAATGAGCACTAAACAGGAAGTGCAGCTCTGGATTATGAGATGTTTTGATCATAAAGGAAGTGACATTTTGAGCTGCTAAACATTCCCCCAAAATCTCGACTAGACAGCCCAAGATAAGGAAAGTCATTAGCTTTCATCGTGCGGGGACACAGGACATTATGTTAACACAATAATACTTTATTTTCAGATCAAGTCTAAAATGTTCCTGCATAACAGCTCCATTTTCAACACATATTTAAGATAAGAAAGAAAATACACCCCCCTAAAAATTTCAATCACTAAAGACAAATTATGTCAACACCTTTCACATACCTGTATTAGTTAGTTGAAAACAATATATTAAGTTTAACCTAATATTTGTTATTTATTCCAAAGTCAACGTTTGCGTATTTTCAGTGTTACCTCCTCAGATCTATCACGATTTGGAGCAACTGAAATGATGACCTAAATGTGTTTTATTAAAATGATATAATCTGAGGAGATGCCAATAATCCTCTGCATTTCCCCGATCTCCTCCTCAGGTACACAGGCCCAGACTACTGCGGGATAATAAGCGACAAGAAGGGCCCCTTCGCTGGTTGTCATGGCAGCCTGTCGGTAGCAGAGAATGTGGCAGATTGTCTGTACGATGTGTGCACCAATGAAGGGCGACAGGAAGTGCTGTGTGAGGCCCTGAGCACCTACCTGGCCGAGTGCCAGGAAGCTGGAGCATCTGTGTTGCCATGGAGACAACTGGCCAAATGTTGTGAGTAACATACTGTCAGTGGTGTAATGTAACTAAGTACATGTAATCAAATGTACTAAGTAGAACATTGAGGTACTTGTGCTTTACTTGAGTATTTTCCCATTATTTTACTCCACTACATTTATTTTATATATTTAGTTACTTTGAAGATTTAGGTAAATTGACACATAATTATCATATATTATTATTGGTTAAGATCAACAGTAGTGTTTACAGTAATTCAAACGGACCCCACCTTTACCAAGTACAACACTGAAGTGATTAACACATTAATACACCAATCATTTGAATACAATATTTAATTAAAACTGCGGTCGCACATGTGCGCGCAGTGATGAGCGGGCCCTCGCGTCCGTGCGCCTGTCGGGGAGGGCGGCCGGTCGTCCCGGCGTCAAGCAGACACGCGCGAGTCCTCGGAAATGAGCCGTTTGTCATTTCTATAATTTTCGCGTCCCAGACATCCAGGTCCTCCGGCAGCAACCCGGAAACGGATGTCGGCACGCTGATTCGAAAGAAAACAATTTTCTCTAAAGGCTCGTCGAGGTTCGATTATCGAGGAGGCTGTCTGGAGGAGCCGTAACCGAGGATACACTGATTTAGAGGAGATAGGAGTGTCTTTGGAGGAGCTATAACCGAGGGTCCACTGATGCTGAGGAGAGAGGAGAGAGGAGTCTCTCTGGAGGAGCTATAACCAAGGGTACACTGAAGTATTCTCCGGAGACGATTTCAGCCAACAGTGATGTTTAAAAGAGGTGTGACGCATGGCTGGACTTATGTCAACAAAGGACAGCTCTGCAAACTGTTCCCGTTGTGATTATAAATTATTTGAGATGATCAAATGTGCATCAGACTTTCTACCCTTTACCGTTTGTTTACTCACTTATCAGATCTCCCCTGGATGTTAGGCTATTTCTTTTTTTAATACAACTGCTTTCATTGTGAGGCGATGTTTACAGTGAGAACAGCTGCTGAGGTCAGTGCAGAAACAGAACAGTGTGTATAATATATATCGCTCAATAATATATGTAACAGGCAGCCCACATTTCACACTTTATTTGTACAGTAGGCTTTAGGAGATATCTACAAATACACAGTAGATGTTTTTAATGAAACCATATAGTGCTTCATGTAGCCTGATATTTATTATATGCTTTAGGAGCTGTTTGTTGTACAATGTGTAGAGTGTATGTGTGTGTTGTACACTGTGTAGGTGTGGTTGTGTGTGTGGTTGTGTGTGTGTGTTTGTGTGTGTGTGTGTGTGTGTGTGTGCGCGTGTGTGTGTGTGTGTGTGTGTGTGTGTGTGTGTGTGTGTGTGTGTGTGTGTGTGTGTGTGTGTGTGTGTGTGTGTGTGTGTGTGTGTGTGTGTGTGTGTGTGTGTGTGTGTGTGTGTGTGTGTGTGTGTGTGTGTGTGTGTGTGTGTGTGTGAGTTGATGTGCCTGGCAGACAGGCGGGTCTCAGTAGCTTAAGGTAGTATCTGACATATAAATGGTGAAAAATGGTACATTCTCCATTAGCTTACGAGCTCCATGTTCAAGCGATCAACTATTCCTTCACAATGTAGCATCACATTGGATATGCGCTTAAGTTGCCCTAGATTGGAATTTTTTCGATCTTTTCCCTATGACGAAATAGCACAAATGTGCTTAAAATGCATGAAAAACGCCCATTTTTCAAAAATGGCCAGCTTTCTGGGGGGCGGGGCTAATGAAATGCAATTTGAAATATGTGTGCAATCATAATAGCAATGTGTATACAGCGTTTCGTGAATATCGGAAAAACTATATGCGAGCAGTTTGGACCAATTTGCGACATGTAAATCGTCAAAAATGGTGTATTCGCTGTTAGCTTACGACCTCCACGATTGAGCTATCAAAAATGTTCAATTTAGCGTCATATTGGATAGGGGCTGAACTTGTCCTGGATTGGAATTTTTCCGATCATTCCCCGAGGAGGAGTTCGCAAGAATGTGCTTAAAATGCATGAAAAACACACATTTTTCCAAATGGCCGACTTCATGGGGGGCGGGGCTAATGGAAGCTATTTACAAATATGTCCGCAACTCCATGAGGAATGTCTGTGCCAAAATTCGTGAAGTTCTGAGAAACTATATGTGACTACCACACAATAGGGGGCGCTAGTGAGCAGTTTTTTTTTTACATTCTCGAAAAGGTCGTGTCTCCCAAGTTTTGCGTCCCGAAGCACATTTTAGCACATTGTCATAAAAAAAAAAGTACAGGCCACGCCCACATTTGTCATTTGTATTAACACTTTAAATATAAATTCATACTCATCCCCAGAATATGTCTAAAAAAATATATAATTTCATCCATCAGTTCATGAGTTATACATTTGTCATGTTTTTGGCGCCGCCTATAGTCCAAAATGAAAATTACTTTTTGTGCCTATTTCCCAATACAGACTGAACCTTACCACCAAAATGTGTGTTTTTTTGGTACATTGTTGATGAGTTATGAGCATTTCTATCTAAGCCCCGCCTTTTTGCAAACACGTTTAGAGTGATGACGGCCACATTTATCGACTGAACATGCTAATTTCCTACGATAATGTGTCTGACCCTCCACTGATACTGAGTTTGGTGTTGAAAAATAAAAAAATTCACTTGAAATTTAAGTGAATATTTAACTGTTTTTGAAATTATGCTAATCAAGAAAAAAATAAAGTAGGCGGAGCTTTGGGGTTCAAGGAGATTATATATAGAGCAGGTCCACCTGAATAAGTGTGCAAAATGTCAGGTCATTCGGAGTTACGGTGCGACTTTGTACATTTTTCCAAAAATGGAAATGGCCATAGGTGGCGCTAGAGAGCATGCTGGACAATTTGAACAAATTGAGTCCAGAATATTGTAGTTTTCACCGATTCTGGAATCCGTGGAAAATTATACAACTTTTGAAGCATCCTAAAGACCTCAAAAACAGGAAACGCCAGCAGAAAAATAAGAAGAATTCCTCCAATAACAATAGGTTCCTCGCACTTCGTGCTAGGACGCCGTTGGGTCCTAGCGCCCCGTGCTCGGGCCCTAAATATAGAATGTGTTTAAATGTGCCTTTCGGAGTACTTGTGGTACTTCAATTACATTCTGATGCTAATAACTTTGCTTCTACTTTAAAAAACAACAATTTTGAATGCATGGCTTAGTATTTTTACACTGTAGTATTGCTACTTTGACTAAAGTACATAATCAGAGTACTTCTTCCACCACTCCATACTGTACATTAATTGAAACACTACAGCCAGACAGGAAGTCCCTCACTGATGTGGACCTGCCACAGTGTGTTTAGTCTAATCGTGTGTATTCAAAGGTTGACAGTACTCACAACAACTTCCCATTATAAGATGAACTGGGTAAAGCCTTCTGTTAGAAGTCCTATTGCATACCTGCAGGCCTGTGGTCAGATCACATGGGCACCAGTGCTCCCCCTCTCAATTCAATTCAATTCAAATAGCTTTATTAGCATGACCATAATGAGGTATTGCCAAAGCTTTGTACAATTGCAACATCTATAAATAAACATTTGAAATGTACAGTTAAGATCATAAACATTTGCAAGACCAACTTGTTTTCCTTACAAGGAACACAAGGAGTGCATGGACACATTCATTAGGAAAAAATAGTAACAATGCTGAAAGTCAATTGGTATAATACATGAGAATAATAATAATAAAGAGGTGAGAGTGGAGACCTGGTCAGTTATAATTGCTTACTTACTGTGTGAGGTGGTGCTGCTGTTTCCACACTGTGGGCATAATGGCTCCTCTTTTAGCAGCCATGTTTTCTTATGTCTGTCTGTGTCCTCATCTCTGCCCCCCCCCAGCTGTGGAGTGTCCGGCCCACAGTCACTACAATGTGTGTGGCTCAGCGTGCCCTCCCAGCTGTGGCCCTCAGCCCGAGGTCTGCCCTGAGGCCTGTGTGGAGGGCTGCTTCTGTGACCCTGGATATGTGCACAGTGGGAAAGAGTGAGTACAACATCTTCACACGTTACGTTCAAGTTATGGTATTTAGAATAGCAATGCTGTCCTTATAGAAATCCTGCTTGCACTCATTGTTATATATAACTTTTTTCCACCTCATGAAAATAAATGCTGGGAGATTTATAATGTCCTCTCTCTCTTCTTCTCTCGCAGGTGTGTGATCAAGGAGAAGGGCTGTGGTTGTAACCACGACGACAGCTATTACCTCCCAGGTGAGACTTTCTGGGCCGACTCGCTGTGTAACCAGAGGTGTGTGTGTGACGCAGGCACGCAGAAGGTGAAATGTAAGCAGGCGGGCTGTCGGAAGGGAGAGAAATGCAGCGTTGTAGACGGCGTCCAAGGCTGCGTCCCCGTGGGCTTCAAGACCTGCAGCACACACGGAGACCCCCACTACACCTCCTTCGATGGACGCAGGTTCGACTTCCAGGGCAACTGTGTGTACAAGCTGGCCGGTGTGTGTGGAGATCAGTCAGGCCTGGAGCCCTTTGAGGTGAGCAGCTTGGAGTTTCATTATTATTATTATTGATAATAATGATACTACTATTCATATTATCAATATTATTATTATTATTATTATTATTATTATTATTATTATATCATCATCATCATCATCATCATCATCATCATCATCACTCTAATAATAATTATAAAAATAAATGTAAACATTGTTATTGTTATTATTATTATTATTAATATTATCAGTACTATTGTTGCTATTAGTAGTATTAGTGGTAGGATCATTATTATTCTTATTATTAATACTAATATTCTTATTGTAATTATTGTTGTGTAGTTGTTTTGTTTGGGAGAATAACTCGTATCACTGACACATGCTTTTATTTTGAAAGTGAAACCACCAGCTTTGTCCTCTCCCAAAGGCGCTGACCCCTCCAAGGGAATGGGATCGATGTTTGAAGAATTATTTCCAGATAATGAAATGTTTTTTTACATGCAATTTTCATTTCTGCTTTTTTAGTTAAATATCTAAATGCATATTATTGTTCTCCTCTCTGTCTCCTCTCTGTCTCCTCTCTGTCTCCTCTCCTCTCTGTCTCCTCTCTGTCTCTCCTCTTGTCTCCTCTCTGTCTCTCCTCTTGTCTCCTCTCCTCTCGGTGCTGCAGATAAAGCTGGAGAATAATAACCGTGGCAACAAAAGAGTGTCGTATGCTAAAGTGGTGACTGTTAAAGTCCATGGCAACACATACATACTGTCAGTGGACCTACCAGGCAGAGTACTGGTGAGGAACACACACACACACCCACCCACCCACCCACCCACCCACCCACACACACACACACACACACACACACACACACACACACACACACACACACACACACACACACACACACACACACACACACACACACACACACACACACACACACACACACACACACACACACACACACACACACACACACACCAGGTATATAAACCCTAGTACATCATAATTCAGTAGCTGATATAAATGTGTTATTGATAATATGAGCCTGCAAAGTAACTCATCTTGTTAAATAAATGTCGGAGTAAAAAGAACAATATTTACTTCCAACATGTAAAAGTATAAAGTATTATAAACTGGAAAACTTCAAGTTACCTCAACATTGTACTGAAGTACAGCACTTGTAAATGCACTTAGTTACTTTACACCAGGGGTCGGCAACCCCTGGCACGCGTGCCAGCATTGGCACGCGGCACCGTAACCAGTGGCACACTAGGAATAAGTGGAATAAGTGTGCAAAATATTTAAATTGTATTTTCGGATCCTGAACGAGACCGCCGCCAGGGCGTGTCTCCCCGTTACCTGCAGAAGGAAGCCATGCACGCAACGCAGCCCCGCTCTCTTTAACTCCAGGTGACTTTCTGCCGCTTTCCTCCGTGGTGCAGTGCTGATCGTTTCACCAAGGAGGAAAGCACTTCAATAATTGCAGTACCCAAAAGAGCTGTACAAATGCCGCAGTTTTTGCATGGCTGTGTATTTAGTTGAAAGCCCAGTGGCGATCAGCTCATCTCTCATCGAAATAATATGCTACAAAGGGGCGGACTGGCCATCTGTGTGTTGAACTTTCCTGTCGGCTCCCAGACCGTAGTCGAGGAGGGCAGAAGCAACAAGCTTCAGGTTCAATAACCCACTTTAGCTTAAATGACTGGAGAGAGGCGAGCTCTTCTTCTTCGGAGGCCGTTGAATTTATTTAGCTGTTCTTCTGTTTCACAAAATACATCACACCCCTCTCTCTCTCTCTTAAAGGGACAGCGATCTCATCTCACTCTGCATGACCCTAATATCATAACATGTGTGCTCTGGAAAATCACAGAACGGACGATCGTCCTTATTATTATGCCGTTTAAACCAATTATTTAAATGTATTAAATTCGGCATCATGTAAGTTGCGCTGACAGGTCCACACACTGCTTCCCCTCAGCGGGGCTCCCCCACCCTCCTGCCGATAGTTCACGAGCGTCAAGCTCCTCAACCGCCCCCCCGTTGATAATTCTCGATCGTTGGCACGCTGATCAATTATTTTTTTTAAAATGGCACTTCATATCAAAAAGGTTGCCGACCCCTGCTTTACACCACTGCAGACTCTTCTCAGTCACATGACCCTCGGATGAAAGCTGCTGTTTTAGCTCTCACTTTATCAGTGCCCTGTACTACGAAGCCGGATTTTCGTTTAGCGAGCTAACTTCAGGGAAAGCTATGGGTTTCCGGTCCTACAACGTTGGTTCATTTCTTACTGGGGTAGATCTCCATGGTAACTTATGCTGAACACATAACCTGCTCCGGAGCAGATAAGTTCCAGATAAGAGATCAACTCATGTCCTAGCCACACGGAGAGGAAACGGATCGTATCTGCTACAGTCTCTATCGTATAGACGGTTCGGCCACACAAGGCTGACAGGGAAACGCAGATATCGATAACTATAACGATAACGGTTCCCAAGGTGGGTAGATCTGAGGACGCAACGCTCTGGGGGGCTAAACGAAACGGCCCTGTGTCTACGCCCTATACGATCATTTCCTGATAACGAAAATACTGACGGGCTGTCAGGAGAGGGGGAGGAAAAGAGAGACTCCGTATATTATTCTTATATTATTATATAGAGTCGTTATTCATTTGTTTTAAAGCTCAATTAATAACAAAGAAGAACTTTTCTAATTTTGTCCGGAAGATTTAAACTTCAACGGACATGTTCACTGTCGAGAATAAGTTGTAACTGAAACTCTGCTGCACGGTTCCCTCAGTGAAAGCAACACCTGCTGACCAATCAGAGCTCAGTGTGCAGAGTTTAAAGCTATCAAGTCATATTGGAAATACAGTTTAAACTGCCGTTGCAGTATTTTAAGAAACACACGTTAAGTTGAAGAAAGTCAAATGTAATTAAAGTCAGATCCACTCGTGTCTTCGATGGGGCAGTGATATCATAAACCTGTTAATGTACGCATTCAAACACTCGTTAGTTTTTTTCTTCCAGCTGTTCTGTATTCACCTTGCAGGTGCAACTATGTGGCTTTTATCCTGGTTTATCAGTTTAAGTCATGGATGTTTAAAGTTTAACTTCTTCATAATGTCTATTATAGTTTACTTTTCATTCATGAAGTATGACGCTGTGCTGTCGGTACGCTTGTCCATGTTTGTGATTGGTTAAATGTTGCTAACCCCGCCCCTTTCAAGTGAACACGCTTTCAGCCTGACAGAGAAATCCTGTGTTGATTTACCGAGTTGGTAACCAGCGCCGTAGTACCGCTTAGCGAGATCTCGTTTGTTAGGGTTAGTTAAGTCAGATAACTCAAACATATGCAGGGGCTGTTTCTGAATGTCAAGGAAAGCTGCTCCAGAGCCACTATTTCAAGGATGCTACGTCATCGAGTCCCGCCAAAGAAATGTTCCAAAGTCCAGGCTCCGCGGTCTTAAAATCCCCATAATGCTTTACGCACGGAACAATCTCCAAAATCTGTGGCGAAAAAATGTAAGGCGGGGCCTCTGGCCGCATTGTGGGGATTTTAAGACCGCGGAGTCTATACATGTGCAGGCTCGAAATTTCTTGCTATGAAGTACGCCGTGCTCGGTAGAATTCCAAGTATGCTGGACATTGGAATAATCCTTCGGCGGCACTCAATGACGTAGTAATCCTTGAAATAGTGGCTCTGGAGCAGCTTTACTTGACATTGAGAAGCACCCCCAGTCTGTTGAACTGGCTTCGTAGTACAGGGCACTGGACTTGCTCCAAAAGCATGACATATCAAAACCTTTATACAGTCTATGATCAAAACACAGAGCACAGCTTCAAATCTGCAGCAGAACGTATGTTGACCTTGAGACTTCAGAAATAAATAAACTGTATTGGCAGATGTTAATTATTTTACAATAGGGGAGAGTGGGGTACGTTGAGTCATTTTTTGGTGTTCTTCTACGCACAAAATTCTTTATTATTCCGCCTGTTATTTTGGCCCTCTTCTTCTCCCGCATTCCACATCGCAGAAACTCTGTTCAAACATCAAAATGTTCAGCTCGGTCGGGAATCGATGGCTATTACTTTTATCATTCATAACTTTCATAATTCCCGAGATATAGCCCATAATTCATCACATTTTTAACATTAACATTGCGCAGCTCGTTAAGGCAGAGTGCGTGATGTCAGAGTTAGAGTGGAGGACAGTTTGAAATTTGCCTTCATATATATTTTTTAAACCTGCCATAATTCCCAAACCCTACTGTACATTCCTGAGACATAATTTTTCATGACAAACGTAGGAAAACATCTCGTAGCTTGAAAAATGACAAATAATTAAGCAAAAAATAATTAAACAAAAGGCCTCTTGAGGGCATGAAGTGACAAAAACTTTCAACGTGTCTCCATTAAAGCCCATTGTAATTTCAAGCTGATATCGCCTCACAGCAGCAGCCGCGCACCAAAAAGGCCACATTATTAACCCGAAAGTACACAAAAGTTACACTTCAGATACTCAAGGTCCTTGAGATGCTTCATGTTTTGAAATTTCACAGATATCTGTTATGGTTCTTCAACAAATCGTTCACATGTAAGAGGTTTATCTCTCATTCAGAAAAAAATGGAAACCTTTGATCTCTGGACGCCTCGTTAGCTCAAATATAAACACCTGTGTAATGGAACATGATGATGTCATCACTCCAACTGACATGCTCAGAGCAGCAGACTTCAGATAATGGTTAATGGTCCTGCCCTCAACAGCTCTACGTCAATTATGGGGTGTCATCATATGCCGTTTCCATGGAAACGCATCCTCGCCATAAAAGACTGTCGCTATACATTAACTCCTATGAAAATGTTCAAAAAGTGCTCAAACTTCACATGTGTGCTAACAGTCCAGCTGTGAAGACACGGGATACGGGACAGTTTTGAGATTTCTTCAAATGCCGTTGCCATGGCAACACAATGCTCACCATGAAACACGGTTTTCTCATAACTTTTTATGGTTGAGTAAAAAAAGCAGGACCCAAATGCAGATAACTCTGATTAACCTTTATTTCAAGGATAAAAATAAAATAACTTGGACATGCATCACTAGGCCACCAGGGTGGGTGGAGGGGGTCAGGAGGACGGGATTTTGGGCTGACAGCCCAGGAGCACAGTGGATGACCCAGAAGGGATCTCGGGCGGACGGCCCGGGGGCAAGGCAGAAGCCGAGAAGGGGGACTCGGCGGACGGCCCGGGGGCAAGGCAGAGTCCAAGGTGGGGGTCTCGGGCGGGCGGCCCGGGGGCAAGGCAGAGTCCATGGTGGGGCGAAGGCCCCGGCAGGAAGAGTCAGGGGGCCGGGCCCGAGGGCGAGGACCGCGGCAGGAAGAGTCAGGGGGCCGGGCCCGAGGGCGAAGACCGCGGCAGGAAGAGTCAGGGGGCCGGGCTCGAGGGCGAAGACCGCGGCTCTCAGGGGACCGGGCTCGAGGGCGAAGACCAGACAGCTCCGGAGGCCGGGCAGGACCCGGTGTCGGCCGAACAGGAACCGGAGCCGATGGGACAGGCTTCGGCAGGATCCCCCACGGAATAGGACCAAGAGTTGGCAGGCCCCCGGCGAGACAGGTGATGGCGGGGCCTCCAACGGAACAGGACAAGGGGTTGGCAGGACCCCCGGCAGAAGAGTTGTCGGCGGGACCCTCAGAGGAACAGGACATAGGATTGGCAGGACCCCCGGCAGGACAGTAGTCGGCGGGACCTCCAACGGGACTGGACATGGAGGTGGCAGGACCCCCAGCGGAACCTCCAACGGCACAGGACATAGGGTTGGCAGGACCCCCGGCAGGAGAGTAGTCGGTGAGACCTCCAACGGCACAGGTCATAGGGTTGGGAGGACCCCCGGCAGAAGAGTAGTCAGCGGGACCCCCAACGGGACAAGACATGGGATTGGCAGGACCCCCGGCAGGAGAGTAGTCGGCGGGACCCCCAACGGGACAGGACATAGGGTTGGCAGGACCCCCAGCGGAACCTCCAACGACACTTCAGTAGGGACTTGAGTAGGAACTTGAGTAGGGACTGGAGAGGGAACTCGAGAGGGGACTCGAGAGGGGGCTCGAGAGAGGACTTGAGAGGGAACTCAAGAGGAGACTTGAGAGGGGAGTTGAGAGGAAACTGGAGAGGGAACTGGAGAGGGGACTTGAGAAGAAACTGGAGAGGGGACTCGAGAGGGAACTTGAGATGGGACTAGAGTTGGGACTTGAGAAGGGACTAGAGAAGGGACTAAAGGAGGGACTGGAGAAGGGACTAGGGAAGTGACTAGCGAGGGGACCAGAGAAGGGACTAGAGAAGGGACTTGAATTAGGACTCGAGAAGAGACCAGAGAAGGGACTAGAGAAGGGACCAGAGATGGGACTAGAGATGGGACTATGGCAGCTGGGGCCAGAGCTGGGTCTGGAACCATGGCCGCTGGGGCCAGAGCTGGGTCTGGGACAATGGCTGCTGAGGCCGGAACTGGTTCTGGAACCATGGCTGCTGGGGCCAGAACTGGGGCTGGAACCATGGTTCTTGGGGCTCGGGCTGCTAGCCTGGCCTTGCGACTCCTTCTTTTAGGAGCCGTTTGGAGGCTCCGTGGACCTCCAAAAGCCAGACGAGTTCCAGAGAACGGCTCCTGGACAGGAGCAGGAGCTGGGGCAGAAGCAAGGGTTGACTCCAAAACGGACCACACCGATGCGTGTAGTGTCATAAAGGGAATTGGGAGGCAGAGAGCTAGCATGCCTGAGGCTAGCAGGCAGGGGATAACACACAGAGAGAAACTCCAAAATCCAGCCAGGTAAGAATCTCACCAAGCCTGGTTTCTCCATAGTTATCTGGCGAGCCTCCATCGATCAGAGCAGGTAGCCAAAGAAAAGGTCAAATCCAACAATTCCTGCTCAAAAGGATCTGCTGGGCCCATATTTGGTTGGTTCGTACTGTTACGGTTGAGTGAAAGAAGCAGGACCAAAATGCAGATAACTGATTAACCTTTATTTCAAGGATAAAAAGAAAATAACTTGGACCAAAAAACAGAACACTCACCGGTGAACTCATTCAAAAACAAAAGACGAACCAACACTGAACACAGGAAAAGACAAGACTAAATACAGGGAGGGGTAATCACAAGACGAGAAACAGCCGGGTAGGGGAGGATAAACACAAGGGACACAGGTGAACACAATCAGACAACTAGACACACCAGGGAAACTAACGACAGGAGGAAAAACACAGGGTAAAGGACCAGACAATAAACCAGGAAGAAAACAAGACAGGGAGAACAGCAAAATAAACCCAAACATACAAAACTACAAACGTGACATAACATAAGAATCCTGACATAACTTCAGTGAAAATACTCCAAACGGCCCAAAACTTCACAGGTTTGGTTACAATGCAGCCATCAACGCATCTAAGCGTATTATGGGATGTTATCAAATGCCGTGGGCATGGCGACAGATCAATTTCTTCAGGAATTGCATTCTCTAGTTTAGTTATGCTGTCCTCTAAGCAAGGAGAAATTACACATAGTAAAAATGAAAACAAACACCTATTATTCAGGATGTCTCCTATCAATGGCAATGATAAGAATTAATATTTGATCAAGGGCAGTGAAAATATTACTTCTAAAAAAGACTTGCCCCAGTGTAGGGATAAGTTGATCCAGGTCAGGGGGTAAATTGAACCACTGTTCAAACCTGGGCATACCTGTTCAAACCTGGGCATACCTACAACACATCTTAAAGGTATCTATAAACAATAAATAACAAACCAAATACAAGCTTAGTTTTTCAAATATTTTTAA
This sequence comes from Notothenia rossii, assembly GCF_949606895.1. Lineage (NCBI taxonomy): Eukaryota > Metazoa > Chordata > Actinopteri > Perciformes > Nototheniidae > Notothenia > Notothenia rossii. Next base: position 43,153,611 of record NC_136905.1, on the reverse strand, counting down.
TATAAATTTCGATTGAATTTATTGATTTCTTTTAACATTTTAAAAGGAAAAGTAATCATACAAATGGTGATACAATGTCATACATCTTACCAATCAAACACAGGGTAAATTCTGCTTTAAATGTAGCCTACAATGAGCTCTTATTATCAACTTGGCCTGCTTTTATTCATTTCTCCATTGAAAAACTGGCTCAACAAGGCCCATGGTTCACTTTACCCCATAGCCACGATTTTAGAAAAAATAGCCTAGCATTAAAATTCAGAGTCATCTTTAGCTTAATGATTCACATGGTTTAATACGCTGCCAACACATCAACATCTACAATATATGTGTTTAAACCCGGTTACTTTTTTTTTGACATGACAGCCGATATAGCTGACATTTAGAAAATTACGCAAAATACTTTTTTTTAAGGATCTGGTTATTAAAGAGTTTAGACTTAAATAATGCAATGTTGTTATAAGGGTGACACTGTGTTTAAATAATCTTAATCTTATCTGTGTACAGTCTCTCCTTATAGATATACCAGCAATAAGCCAATATATATTGTTGGGAAGATACTGAATGTACTCTTCTAATATCAAAGTACACATGATAACAAAGGCCCTACGTAGCTGTGTACGTAACAGGATGTATGATGACCTAGAAGAGCATCAGGACACACTGTTTTAGGCATTATGATAGCTATGTGATTAACATGATGATTCAGCCTCTATGGAGAGAGACATATGACATGTTTATTGCTTACATGGGCCTTAGCTAATCAGAAATAAACATTGAATACTGCTTTGAACCGGTATTCTGCATCTTGAGACTGTAACACTCTCTTGTATATCAGCATGTGAAGGACACTGTTGAGGGAGCTATTTTGTCCCATGCAGCTCTCTATGTAATGACTACTTCCATTATTGAAAGGATAAAAACATGTTATAAATACATGTATCCTGATATTGAAGACCAAGCCGGTGACGAGTGATATTTTTCCTAACATATATCCAATAGAAAAACTTTTTGTTGGTCCACCAATTACTTAAAATGGCCTTTAACTCCAAGCTTTCCCTCAACAGCATTAGAAGACTGAACAAGTACTAACTAATAAATATGTGTGTGTGTGTGTGTGTGTGTGTGTGTGTGTGTGTGTGTGTGTGTGTGTGTGTGTGTGTGTGTGTGTGTGTGTGTTTGTGTGTGTGTGTGTGTGTGTGTTTGTGTGTGTGTGTTAATATATTTTCTGCAGGTGGACGGTCTTCAGAGCTCCTTACCATTCTCCATTCCATCCAATAAAAACCCGGTGCATGTTTACCCCAGATACAGGCAGGCCGTCCTCGAGACAAGCTTCCTTAAGGTAGAAACACACCACTCCCCCACTCATTCACTCACTCACTCACTCACTCACTCACTCACTCACTCACTCACTCACTGACTCACTCACTCACTCACTCACTCACTCACTCACTCACTCACTCACTCACTCACTCACTCACTCACTCACTCACCCACTCACTCACTCACTCACCCACCCACTCACTCACCCACCCATCCACCCACCCACTCACTCACTCACTCACTCACTCACTCACTCACTCACTCACTCACTCACTCACTCACTCACTCATGCATTGCAAATAAAGACAAGAGTAAAGAATTATTAAAAAGGATCCTTTTACTGTATTTTGTATTCTCAACGTAACGAATAAAAGAAGCCTAAATTAAAAACTAAAATAAAAACCAGGCAGTATTTCTACCTATAATATGTCGCTCTTTATTTTGTATTGATTGTAACAATGTAATCCTGTTTGTGAATGTTGTTGTACTGTATCTGATTGCGTGCTCCTGTTACATGTACTCTGTTACTCCCGAGCCTCAATGTTATTACAATATGTCTCAGTTTGAATTTTTGTATCCTTTATATTCCACATGTTCAGGTCTCCTTTGACTTTGCGAGTTCAGTGAGAGTGGAGCTGGCGACGAGTTATCACAATGCAGTCTGCGGTCTGTGTGGAAACATGAACGATGACCCTGCTGACGACCTGAAGCTGCCCAATGGGAAGCTGGCTGCCAACGGCAACACGTTTGGAGTGAGCCAATGGCTGGAGGACGCTCCGGGCTGCTCCCGCGACTGTAAGCTGAAGCTTGCTAATGGTCCTCACTGTGCTGGAACCCATCAGACAGGCACCTCGTTATTCAATATAATGCCAGCTAGACATGTGAACCACTTATCTCGCTTTGGTTCAGCATTTCTTTAAGAGTTCCAGCAGGTTGACTGCAGAGAGATATCTAAATCCTTTTAGTGTGAAATGAAGCATTCGTATCTTGTTGCTACTAATACTCCAATGTTTATAATGATATATTCATGTTATATATGATGACACAATGTGCTAATTATACTAGATATTTTACTTGAAATGTTTCACATTAATATCTATATTTTCTTTTTTCTTTTTATTGAACATTCTAACTTTGGCATGTATGAACAGGGAAACAATGACTCTGATGTTTGAAGCTTCACAAAAAGGAGTCACAGGATGCCAGAGTGATTTGCGTTGCAATTTATACAGTTTCTGCAGTTTAGTTTTAAACGAGCATTCTGCAGATAAACAACCCCTTCACAATGACCACTTCTGGTCTTATCAGCAGAGCGCTGTGTTAAGAGAGATTTGTCAGTAATGTAATCAGATTACACCAGCTGTATTAGTATACAGCCTATGATTAGTATGTGTAATGTGTGATGTGTGATGTTTGTGTGCTGCCAGGTAGCAACTGTGCAACGCCTCTTCCCCCCGACTTCAAACCCCCCGGCTACACATCAGTGTGTGATGTCATCACGGCGAAGGGGGGGCCCCTGGATGACTGTGGGGGCCGGATGGACGCAGAGCAGTACCGCCAGGACTGTATCTATGACATGGTGCTGAACGACGGTAACCAGGAGGCCGCCTGCAACATCATCAGTGACTACGTGGAGAAGTGTCAGATGAGAGGAGGCTGTGTGAGGGCATGGAGGAACAGGCGCTTCTGCTGTGAGTATGTGTGTGTGTGTGTGTGTGTGTGTGTGTGTGTGTGTGTGTGTGTGTGTGTGTGTGTGTGTGTGTGTGTGTGTGTGTGTGTGTGTGTGTGTGTGTGTGTGTGTGTGTGTGTGTGTGTGTGTGTGTGTGTGTGTGTGTGTGTGTGTGTTTGTGTGTGTTTGTGGGTTGTGGTCAAATGGTAAAATACATCATGTCCTTTGTCTTTTCCTACTTCTTATCTGCTTGATGAAAACTGTCATGAGGTTAGGAAAGATGTAAAGTAGAATTTATTACTTAGATGTGATGTTCACTTACTTATAGTACATGTACTCAAGTACTGTACTTAAGTACAATTTTGAGGTACTTTACTTGAGTATTTAAATTTTTAGCTACTGTGTACTTCTACTCCACTACAGTTCAGAGATACATGGTGTACTTCTACTCCACTACATGTATTTAATACCTTTAGTTACTTCACAGATGTGGATGAATGATGTGAAATATAATCAAGTGTTAAATCAGACTTTAGTTCCAGCTGGAGTAAATTCACAAGCTACCCTGCAGTATACAAAGTCATTCAAACTAGCTGCACCTTTATCAGCTTTGAGAACACTTTCATGATCAATCCTTATAAAACATATCATATATATTATTCTGAAATAGACCAATCTGCACAATGACTACGTTTACTGTCGCTACTTTCACTATATTTTGACACCAATACTTTTCTACTTTTTTTTTCATTTGTCTTACAAAGGAACCTTTCTTAAAATATTAAAAACACGGATCAACTGCAACCATGATGAAGCAAAATGGCACCTTAAAGACATGATCGTGTGTGTGTTTTTTTTTTCAGGGGTGCATTGTCCAGCCAACAGCATGTACAGTGTCACAGCTTCTGGCTGTCCAATCAGCTGCACTGTTAAATCTCCACCTGTTGAGTGTAAGGCCCCGCCCAGCGAGGGCTGTGTGTGTAACCCTGGTTACCTGCAGAGTCAGGTAATCCACAACACACTGCCTTCATTCAATGCACATGACCTGTGTGGGGGTGGGACATGCTTTAACTCCCACCCTGTCTCTGCTTAGGGAGGGTCCTATGGAATATGATGGATTGCCATCATCAAGGACATGTGTTTGTCTTTATTGGGGAAACGAAGGCTTTAGCTAGAGTTTCAAAAATACTAAGGTCATTAGTCCACAACTCCCCCATTCTGTAGATCAGAAGGTTGCACACAAATAACTTGTTCTTAAAACCTCCACACACCTACTGTAGGTACAGACCAACCCCTACACACTCACACACTCACAGGTACAACCTAAAGGCGAGCTCCCCTCTAATACTTTTAAAACACTTTATCTTGGTTTTAAAATCTGATGTTAAAGAGCCGCTTGTTTTTTAACAGTCCCTGTTAATATATACAGAACTATACAATCAATTACACATGTCTAGACACAGGTCTATATGGTTCCAAGTGAAAATGTTATGGTTAATGGTTAGAAGGGCACTTCATGTCTGACCCTCCACAGGGATGCACACACAGAGAGGAAGTGGGGAGGGGGGGTGTCGCGGTCAGTTTGGAATTTTGTCTCAGTTTCCTTTTTTCTGCGTTTGTGTTCCTTACATGGGGGAACAGAACCGGGCTAAGGTTTCAGAAATACTTAGGTCAAAACATTTCCCCAGTGCTGGAGGTTTCAGACAAACAGCTCAACCTCCAACCCCCCAGAAAAAGAGGTTATTGCAGCAAGTTGAACAGAGTTTAATAACTTTAACAGAAGTATATTCTGTTGGAACTGTTGATGAAGTTACCATGGTGATACATGCTCTCTGATTGTCCACACTAGAACAAGAAATAGGACTGTCTGTATGGAAGTGCTTTCGTGTGTACTGCAAATCACATTGTTATTAAGGGCCACCATGAGACATGCTAATGATTGACCTTTGACCTTTCAGGATGGCTGTGTGCCGCTGGCTCAGTGCGGCTGCCTCAGTGAACAGCAGTACATCGCGTCGGGTCAGAAGTTCTACCCTAAGCCTGATTGCATGAAACTCTGTGAGTGTCGGGGGGGGATGGTGTCCTGTGAGGACAAATCCTGCCAGAAGGGGAAGAGCTGTGGAGTGCGCGAGGGAGTGAGGGGTTGCTACGACAACCTGAAAACCCCTGGCAACAAAGGATAGAAGAGGAGCAGAGAAATGCAGAGCTTCTTGTTCTCATGAGTGCAGAGCTGTGTGTTTTTACAGTAATAGTAGTTAGTTAGTAGTAAGTAGTTTTACTGTCATTGTAATGATTTTTGTAATGACACATTTCAACAGTTCAACTGTCAAAAATAAAATCTATAAAGATTATGATGTGAATGTGTATTAAATCATCAATCAATAAAATCATCAGATTATTCCCTGTTGCTTTATTTCTATGCTCCAATATGTCTTTATGCAGAAACAATTAATTTTAGGTTACCTACTCACAGCTAATTTGAAATCGCAAATGTAACACCCAGAGTTGAAACTAACACTTTGTATTAACTTTGGTTTGTATGGGAACCACTGGAAAAGTGTTAAATTAACAAGTGTTTACATTATTAACTATATGAGAGTGTTAGAATATATGTCTTAGACTAGAGTGTGTAAGGGAAACTTCTGCAGCAATGGAGAGTCAGGACTCAGAGAGACACGAGGAGAGTTGGAGCTTTGATGTCAAACACTGGTGTTTTATTACAAGTATCGGCCGGAGAATTCACATCACAAGTCACAGCAGCCAGAGGTTCTGACTGCCCGGAGAGTTGCCACATCATTTCTGCCCAGCCTCTCTCTCGATAGACCTTTTAACTAGTTTACAGAGAGATAATCAACAGCTGGGAACACTGGAGATATACCCAACATCTGGAGACACTCTATCACTTGCCTGACTCTTAGGCTCTGTGATCGAGAGTTGACCGGTCATAAAACTGAGAATATCCACATATAAGTGCAGCAGCACATTCCTTAAAGGAGATATAAGAGTCAGGGTTGGTTTTAAACGTCAACAGTTAAATATCTTAGAATAAGACAGAATTATTCCCTCACAGAGTGTAAAATATTAACACCAGAACAGATGACACCAAGTCGCCGTTCCAAATTCATATAGTATTCATATATAATACTATACAGTCAGATTAACACTATAAGAATACATGTACAACTCCTAACTGTTAGGAGTTTAAATATACACTTTAAGATTTACACAACTTTTGTGAAGAATGTACTACAAATGTGCAACAATAAGCACAAAGAGTATATGAACATTTGTATTCTTCACATTTTCAGTGGAATACTATGTGGCAAAACAGGGCCACAAAACTAACCACTTGTACCAGTTAGCAGAGATGTTGCCGTAACTAATACAGCCATCTGGTACAACATAGAAAAAGTAGTCAGACCGTAAGACATTTGTAATCTGAAGTTATGATGGGTAAACACAGAGATCTAGCTCTGTGTTTACAACATGAGCAGCATGTCTATGTCTCATTGTCTGATACAAGAAACATCACCCCATTTCTCCCTCATTTCCACATTTATTTATTCCTGTATTTATACTAATGTCATTTTCAGTCATACACAAGTAACACATATCATGAGTAATGTAATATTGATGATAGTGATAGGAAGAAGGTACAACATTACTCAACAATATGTTCACGCTCAGATCCAGAGCGGAGTGATGAGAGAGAACATGGCGCTCACGTCCAAAGTCCCCGGGTGTTCAAAGTAACACTTAGTGATTTAACACCTGCTGCAGCATATACAGTGGGGCAAAAAGTATTTAGTCAGCCACCAATTGTGCAAGTTCTCCCACTTAAAAAGATGAGAGAGGCCTGTAATTTTCATCCTAGGTATACCTCAACTATGAGAGACAAAATGAGAAAAAGAAATCCAGAAAATCACTTTCTGATTTTTAAAGAATTTATTTGCAAATTATGGTGGAAAATAAGTATTTGGTCACCTACAAACAAACAAGATTTCTGGCTCTTGTTGGAACAGAAGTCACACTCTGGCGGGGGCTCTGAAGGCCCCCCTTCTGCTCAAGCACGTCCTTTTGTGAGTGGGTCAAATTAACAGAGGAAGAATTCAAAGCAACCAGGGTAAGGTTATAACAAATATGCTGTTTTAATGGTAAAATATACAACACAAATACAACCTCAATCACAAAGTAATCCGGATTACTCCGGCTCTAGTTCCTCTCGCTGGGAGAGGTCTTACCACTTGGACAACATGAGGAAGAAGAGGCCGAACTTAGAGAAAACACAGGCTATCATACTAAAAACATAGGAGGAGGTGTGTGCATGCTTCCCCCAGAGGGGTCTCCCATTGGAAGAGACCTACACATGGCCTGTCGTACCCAATCAGCGCGAGCCAGCTAAGAGACCCGGAAAACAAAAGTGTCTCTTCAGTTTGATGAAAAACAGACACCTTCGGTGTCCGGCACGACCCGACTCTGAATAACAAGTTTGTTTATCTTATCTTACATCTTGCAGCCAGCACACACACATTCTTCTATATGGTTCCCTTTCTGTGGCCACCTTCCCCCCTCAGGTTACCACACACAAGTTAAAAATATGTTTTAAGATATAGTTGTTATAGTTGCCTAAATATGCGTAATACATGTAAATTACCTTCATATCAAATAATAACGAGGAAAACATTACCTTTGCTCTCAAGGAGTCCTAGAGATGCTTTTCAAATAGTCAAACTTTACACAGGCCCAGTATAGAGAACACACTCATTTGTCCTGCAGCCTTTCCAGCCATTTGAGCTATTGTTCACATCTTTACTTCAAATCAAAGGTTTCACATTGCATATTTCCAGCTTCTTTCAAAGACTGCTTATTATTGATACAAAGTAATTAAACACATACATATATTTTTAATATTATGTAGATTTCCCTGATATTTTCACCTGCTGTATCTAATGGAGAATGTCTCCTTCCCCCACAACTGCTCCTTTTTCATACAGAGTAATACAAAATGTTTAAGCTAATTTCTCCACAATGTTGTAGCAATTCAGTACCCACAACATGAATATATAAGGTGACATTAAAATAAATATATCACACTCTCACAGACCTGTAACTTAGCCTCCTCTGTCCTCCACTTGTTAACTGTATTAATGGCACCTGTTTGAACTCGTTATCAGTATAAAAGACACCTGTCCACAACCTCAAACAGTCACACTCCAAACTCCACTATGGCCAAGACCAAAGAGCTATCAAAGGACACCAGAAACAAAATTGTAGACCTGCACCATGCTGGGAAGACTGAATCTGCAATAGGTAAGCAGCTTGGTGTGAAGAAATCAACTGTGGGAGCAATTATTAGAAAATGAAAGACCACTGATAATCTCCCTCGATCTGGGGCTCCACGCAAGATCTCAACCCGTGGGGTCAAAATGATCACAAGAACAGTGAGCAAAAATCCCAGAACCACACGGGGGGACCTAGTCAATGACCTGCAGAGAGCTGGGACCAAAGTAACAAAGGCTACCATCAGTAACACACTACGCCGCCAGGGACTCAAATCCTGCAGTGCCAGACGTGTCCCCCTGCTTAAGCCAGTACATGTCCAGGCCCGTCTGAAGTTTGCTAGAGAGCATTTAGATGATCCAGAAGAGGATTGGGAGAATGTCATATGGTCAGATGAAACCAAAATATAACTTTTTGGTAAAAACTCAACTAGACGTGTTTGGAGGAGAAAGAATGCTGAGTTGCATCCAAAGAACACCATACCTACTGTGAAACATGGGGGTGGAAACATCATGCTTTGGGGCTGTTTTTCTGCAAAGGGACCAGGACGACTGATCCGTGTAAAGGAAAGAATGAATGAAGCCATGTATCGTGATATTTTGAGTGACAACCTCCTTCTATCAGCAATGGCATTGAAGATGAAACATGGCTGGGTCTTTCAGCATGACAATGATCCTAAACACACCGCCCGGGCAACGAAGGAGTGGCTTCGTAAGAAGCATTTCAAGGTCCTGGAGTGGCCTAGCCAGTCTCCAGATCTCAACCCCATAGAAAATCTTTGGAGAGAGTTGAAAGTCTGTGTTGCCCAGCGACAGCCCCAAAACATCACTGCTCTAGAGGAGATCTGAGTAGTAATATTCATCCCGCTTCCATCACATTAGTATGCATAAAAAGTGACAGGTGGGCCCGCCCCCAAGTGTGTGTGTGTGCGTGTGTGTGTGTGTGTGTGTGTGTGTGGGTGTGGGGACCTTCACTGATGTCCTCCCAAGGAGGTGTATGTGTGTGTGTGTGTGTGTGTGTGTGTGTGTGTGTGTGTGTGTGTGTGTGTGTGTGTGTGTGTGTGTGTGTGTGTGTGTGTGTGTGTGGGTGTGGGGACCTTCACTCCTGAGCTATAGATGCCTGTCTTAACACCCCATGGCCCTGCAGTCGGCCAGAGGCTGTAAAAGTCCTGGAAAGCAGGCAGGCACCTCGCTTGAGAGATGACTGTGTGTGTATTAGAGAGCCTGAGGAGACACATTTTTACCGCCCATGCTTGACTGTTTATCTGTGCACTTTCAACTGTATACAATACAACACAAAAATGCCCAGTGCTGCTAAGAAATAAGTTCAGAAAGCTCTGAAAGCTCTAACAAAAGTAACTCTCCAGGTATTTCAGACAGAGTATGCAGATTCGGTCTGATCAGAACAAAGAAAGCACCTTTTGCCTTCCTAGTCAAGAGTGTTGATTAAGTTAGTCTGCACACACTCCCTTACTGTCACACATTCCTCTTACTATGGCCAGTGTCTGTAAAGGTGGGGGAGACTGTCTCCCTGAGCCTGGCCCTGCCCCCTCCTCCCCCCTTCCTGCCATCTTATCACTAGACAGAGGGGGGGAGGGGTTCTCTCTAAAACACAGTATCTGTAAAGGTGGGGGAGACTGTCTCCCCCCTTCCTGCCATCTCTCTCTCTGTTTCTGCTGATGTGTAAAATATACAAAATAACGTTTTATATACTAACGGCCCGTCTACACTACAGGCATGACAAAATCTTGGAGCTGGGCGTGTCTGAAGCTTGGCGATTTTTTGCGAGCAACCAATCACATGAATCTCCCGCCCCCGACATACAAAGCAATAGCAATGTTAAAACGAAGTAAACTGGATATAAACTCTCCAAACAGGCGAAAAAACGATCAGTTTCACCCACTGTCTCTGCCACCTCCCTCCATGCCTGGTTCCTCCGGTTTGTATCCCGGTGATTTGCTACCGTAATATCTCGTTTGGAATATGAGGAAATGAACTGCGGTCTGGCTCTCCCAGCTTGCACGCGGTTTGATTGGCTGCGCTTGCACTGGCGGGATTTGCATAAACGGGATTTCATTGGCTGATGCCAAGCATCGAGCCTCAAAAGTTGAACATTGTTCAACTTTTGATGCCGATAGATGCTCGTGATGCTTGCAAAGCCATTCCATGCTCCCCACAATGCAGTTCGGCGAAGATTCAAAATCTTCTACGTCACCCCATTCAAGTGAATGGGCGAAGCGTTGAAAGCATTTTTTTATGCCTGTAGTGTAGACGTACCGTTACTCTCTTGTTAAAAGGTGATGAAGTTTGCAGCGTAAGCCAGCCATCAGTGTTCTAGTTTTAAGGTTTTGCATACCTCAAAGTGTGTCTAAAAGTATCTTGGCAAGAGAAAAAAGCCAAAATTCCACGTTTTACAAATGAACAGACAAAAATGCAGACTTGACTACTTGGCAGTTAATTAAAGCAGATTTGTCCGTTTTCATCTCTCAAATGTTTGGGTCCTGTTCAACACTGGGTACAGAAATATATTCAATATACAGTCATTTGTACGTAAATATTTTTTAAGGTGTAAGCATTTAGAAATATACATTTGATTGCATTTAAAGTGGCTGTGGACAACTTATCATAATGAAGTAGTTGATTGCACAAATTTGTAATGGATGTAAAATAAAGACGACATTAGCATTTAAATTGGCTCCCTATAAGACTTGCTTTTTCTATGAAATTATGTCTGGTTCTGAGTAGTGTTCTCCCTTTCAAAATAAAAAGCCCAAACACAATACTTTCTGAATCACTGCAGGAAGTAATTTGCTAAAATGCAAATACAAATAGCTTACAGTAGCTCCCAATTAGTTGAACAATTGGAAAACCGCAAGGACTGTGGAAACACCTACTGGCAAAGGATTGTGGATGCAAATTATGCAAAGAGGAAGAAAAAACATTCTATCTTTGTGTTTCTGTGTTTCTGTGTTTTCTGTGTTTTTGTGTTTCTGTGTTTCTGTGGTTCTGTGGTTCTGTGGTTCTGTGGTTCTGTGTGTCGGTGTTTCAGTGTTTTTGTGTTTTTGTGTTTCAGTGGTTTCAGTGTTTTCTGTGTTTCTGTGTTTCTGTGTTTCCATGTTTCTGTGTTTCTGTGGGTGTATAATACGTGCGTTTCAATACACATGTATCATACATCTTCACTGTTACCCTCCCCTTGTTATAATGAAGACAACAGTGCATGTGAAGGACTGTAATACACATGTATCAGATAAATCTGATCTTCATCTTGATAAAAAAAATGTCCGATTTACATTTAAATATTTCCACACACAAAATCAATAGTTATACTGATTGTAACATCCCCAGGACCGTCTCCAGCTTAGAATTCCCCAGATTACTGGAAATATCATGATGGAGTTTTTTCACTTCAGTCAAAATATTCATGTGTATGCTGTTTTTGACACAAAGATGCATTACATCTACAAGCAGAGCATACAATGAGAGCACATGATACACTTTGGATGTTTGTTTCATTTCTTCGGTAATGTTACAGAATGTTTCGGAAAATGAAGATTCCAGGACCACTTTAAATGTTTCGTTTACAATCGTTTCCCAATGACCAGGAATAGTACTGCCAGAACGAACGATATCCAAAATGTCTTCTAGTTTACAAACTTCAGCCATTCTGTTTACACGGGGATCACTATTCACTCTGTTTTCAATCGTCCTCATCACCACACTTATTAAAAGGGTATTGACTACATTCTGATCAATATATACCGAGCGTTTTGCATAGTAGTTCCCCATTTTTATTTTACTTTAAAGAAAAAGTCAATGTATCGAAAAAGAAAAAATCCCTGGCTTCAACCAACCGTAGGTTATTAGTCTTCTTCTTCTCCATCCAACTCGGCATGGATCTTTTCAAGTCTCTCCTTGAGGCGTCTACAATTTTTGAGATTGTGCAGAAAAGCCTCCGAAGCGCCTTGGATCCTCCAATCATCCGTGAACATTTCTTTATCAATAAGAGTCTGGTCAATCTCAGTAATGAAGTCGGTGAGCCAGAGTCTTTTCATTAACGCGTTGTAATTGTTTCTGAAGAAAAAATCGGGCATGTCATTCAGACAATCGTGTTGCCTCTGGCCGGGGTGACTGACTCGGGATCCGTTGCATATTTCTTCTCTGTACCGTTGTATCACCCCCTCCACAATATCAACCAACACTGATTTCACTGTGTCCATAAACAGAGACGTCTTGGCCCAAGGAGCAAAATAAGCAGCAGTAGTACTGCAAGATTCGGGTGTCCAGAATGGTGGTGATGATGGTAGTCCAGGAGTTTGTTCCTTGCTGCAACTCGCGGGGGGAGACTTGGTTTTTCTCAGATCCATAGCTAGTTTTCAAACTGTCGTCTTAGTGGGGTCCTTAGTTTTAGATGCTTTGCTGAGTGGAGGGAGGGACTTATTGCGTTGAGTGGGGGGAGTCATCTGTAGAATTGAGAGTTTTTTTCACCAGTATAATGTCCCTCGCTGTTTGAGTCTTTTTTTTTTAAAGTTATTTTTCATCTATCATTTTCAACCAAGCAGCAAGAGGTCAAATGTAAGAATAAGTAATAGTTTGTCACCATTTTACGGGGAATAGTCAGAGCGCAATGTCACATCTTAAAGACAGCTTGAACTGGATAAATGGTTAGTCTTCAAACATACCGTACGTTCTGCATGTTAGTATATCTGGCCAATTGGTTTAGACCCTACTGCCCTAGACGCATGCTCTCAATAGGGAAGTCACGCTTTGGGAAGAGGTGTTTCATTTCACAGATCCACCTTGATTCTTGTTGTGCTGGCTGAAGGAAGAGGGACGGGGGAGGAAAATTCAGAGGATGAAGAAGCGGAAAAATAACTTGTTTTGTAAAACGGACAGCACGTCAGTTTCAAGGAAAAGATGACACCGTGTTTATGCATGTCATGCAAAATATCTTGAAGCCCTACAACCACAAAAAAAAGGTACAAGTATATTGTGTTAAAAATATGGCAAAAAGTCGTAATATTGTATAATGTATTGTTTCATCGAAACAGTGTTAAAATCAAAAACTTGCCTTTTAGAGTCGCAGTCTTTTACAAAAAATTCTGTTTTGTCAAGAGCTACCAAAACATAGTAAAACATCGCAATTATTCCCAAAACAAACTGGGAATGGGGACATCGATAACATATTTGAATGTTTAATTTTCTTCAGGGCTACCGTGGTGCACATTGATGAACACTTTAAAACAAAAATAATGCTTACAAGTGTAAATGAGCCGGATTTTAGCTTTGAGCTAATTTCCATCTGTAGTCCCGTCACATACAGCATAAGAACATGACATTTATATATATATATACAGCAAAAATAAAATACATGATATGCAGAAAGAGCATGAGCAGCATACAAGCATTTACCACATGGCAGTACAATGTAGCAGCTATGATATATAAAGTGCAAGATAAGATAAAAGCAATACATAAAGTGCAAGAGGAGATACCCCTGTGTTAAAGTGCATTTATTTAGCGGTGATTACACGTCTGTTTGTTGCTCAACCATTCTTTAAGTTGACCTTTAAAACTATTGAGAGTGGGACAATCCCGTATCTCAGTTGGGGGGCTATTCCACAATGAGCTGCCTTTAATGGAAAGGACATTTTGTCCAAAGGTGGTCCCTCTGTGGTGGACTTCGCAGTCTCCTCTGGTTTCTGACCTAGTGCTGCGTCCAGTGTGTTTTCTGTGGATGAATTCCCCCAAGGGGAGGGGGGCCAGCCCATGTAAATATTATTTAAAAAACACATACTTTTAAAAGACTTAAAATTGTCAAAAACTCAAGAAATTGTGATTTTCAAGGATGGTACAGTGGTGGTATGACTGTGGCATTCTGTCAAACAACTGGATAGTTCTCTTGAACAGCTGTTCTATGGGTTTCAGGTGTGTGGCACAAGCAAACGACCAATTTGTAAAACAGTATTCAATGTGGGATAGAATCATACAGTGGAGGTATGACTTTGCAGCATTGACAGTTAAGAAAAGGTCTAATTTGTTTAAAATGTTGCAAGTTGAATTTAATGGTATTGGATACTTTCTGGATATGTTTCTTAAAAAGTCAAGTGCGAGTCCAATATGACACTTCCTGTTCAAGATACTTGAACTGGGAGACTAGTTCTATTTCTGCTCCATTTAAAAATACATTGGATCCTTCGATTGTGATTGATCGTTTATTGAACATCGTCGTTTGCATCAACATGCATACTGTTTTTGTTGTACTCATACTGTCAATATGCAGATTGTGTTATATAGCTTTAGATAGAATGTTTTTTCTTCCTCTTTGCATAATTTGCATCCACAATCCTTTGCCAGTAGGTGTTTCCACAGTCCTTGCGGTTTTCCAATTGTTCAACTAATTGGGAGCTACTGTAAGCTATTTGTATTTGCATTTTAGCACATTACTTCCTGCAGTGATTCAGAAAGTATTGTGTTTGGGCTTTTTATTGTGAAAGGGAGAACACTACTCAGAACCAGACATAATTTCATAGAAAAAGCAAGTCTTATAGGGAGCCAATTTAAATGTCGTCTTTATTTTACATCCATTACAAATTTGTGCAATCAACTACTTCATTATGATAAGTTGTCTACAGCCACTTTAAATGCAATCAAATGTATATTTCTAAGTGCTTACAACTTAAAAAATATTTACATACAAATGTTGAATATATTTCTGTACCCAGCGTTGAACAGGACCCAAACCTTTGAGAGATGAAAAAGGACACATCTGCTTTAATCAACTGCCAAGTAGTCAAGTCTGCATTTGTGTCTGTTCATTTGTAAAACTTGGAATTCGGTTTCTTTTTAATGGCCTAGGCGGATTTTGGCTTTTTTCTCTTGCCAAGATACTTTTAGACACACTTTGAGGTATGCAAAACCTTAAAACTAGAACACTGATGGCTGGCTTACACTGCAAACTTCATCACCTTTTAACAAGAGAGTAAGTATATAAAACGTTATTTTGTATATTTTACACATCAGCAGAAACAGAGAGAGATGGCAGGAAGGGGGGAGACAGTCTCCCCCACCTTTACAGACACTGTGTTTTAGAGAGAACCCCTCCCCCCTCTGTGAGGAGGGGGCAGGGCCAGGCTCACACACACACACACACACACACACACACACACACACACACACACACACACACACACACACACACACACACACACACACACACAGACACACACACACACACACACACACACACACACACACACACACACACACACACACACACACACACACACACACACACACACACACACACACACACACACACACACACACACACACACACACACACATACACACACACACACACACACACACACACACACACACACACACACACACACACACACTTGGGGGCGGGCCCACCTGTCACTTTTTATGCATACTAATGTGATTGAATTTTTTTTTATTATACACCATAAGGCGCAACAGTGGGGGCTTTTCACACCTGTGAATACACATCACCCCCCTCCTATCGACGGATCTCACACCTACTTGGGATATCACACCTACTTGAGATCTCACACCTCGATCAAAGGGGAGGCGGGACTTAGCTCATTTGCATAATGGGGGGAGGTGTGACCTGTCACTTTTTTATGCATACTAATGTGATGGAAGCGGGATGAATATTACTACTGATCTGCATGGAGGAATGGGCCAAAATACCAGCAACAGTGTGTGAAAACCTTGTGAAAACAGAAAACGTTTGACCTCTGTCATTGCCAACAAAGGGTATATAACAAAGTATTGAGATGAACTTTTGTTATTGACCAACTAAATTATTTAAAAACCAGACAATGTGATTTTCTGGATTGTTTTTTCTAATTTTGTCTCTCATAGTTGAGGTATACCTAGAATGAAAATTACAGGCCTCTCTCATCTTTTTAAGTGGGAGAATTTGCACAATTGGTGGCTGACTAAATACATTTTTGCCCCACTGTATGTTAACACCAGTACATCATGTGACTGTTGAGAACATAAATGCATTTAGAATCATTCATAATAAAATAAAGAAATATTTATACAACAAAATACACAATGCATTAAAAAGTACCGTTTATTTAATGGTGGAGATCGCAGACTCCATGTGTCCATTCAGGAGGAAAACACAGAGCTAAACCACACTCTTTAAAACTCAAATCAGTGCCGGGATAATCTCACAAAGACTGCATGATATCAAGAACGGTTAGAACATTTCCCAGAAATTGCAATTGTACCACCACCAGGACAACAAAAGGCAACCTGCTCCACCTTCATCGCCAGTTGCCTAAATGCTCCACTTCCAAAGTTTTCACATTTAAAAAAAAACCTACAGCTAATTTGAAATCGAAAATTTGATACCCCCAGAGTTGAACACTTTGATATGGAAACCACTGGAAAAGTGGGAAACGAACACGTTTTAAAGCGTTAACATTATTAGAATACATGTGTCTTGTGTTTTCTTTCATGTTTTCTTGGATACATCAGGACTGCTCTTTATGCTGGAACCATGCAGAGCTTTTAGCTTATATTCACCCGAAAGCTAAACTGTAATAGCCTCCCGAAGTCTTCTTCTCTGGTTTTGGGGACAACCTCCCAATCTGATACGGTTAACATCAACAAAATGAAAGGCAACATCACAAGCATAAAAGAAGAAGAAGAAGAAAACTAAAGAACTGTTCTATGCTGACAATAGCATGTTGGTGTTTGGATGAAGATGTCCTGCTTTTGATTTGTATCATTTATTCAATGAACTTGCTCTGCCAATGGGTGAACTCCTGCACATCTCAATGATGTGTGACATTATGGTCTGTGTGGCTGTAGTTGAGGACTGCTACATTAACTACAGAAATGTGAAGCTGCCTTCTCTATTTGTATTTTTTTATGTGTACATTTGTATTTATTGGCTCTTTTGAATGTGGTGTTTTGAGGAATGCAAAATCAATATTCCTACTTTTAATGTACTTCATTGTTTTGCATTTAGTTCAATATAAATAAGTATCCTTCTTTTAAATATATAGACATTTTTATTAATTGGGATAAACCCCTTGAGATGCACCATCTCGTTTTCAAGGGGGTCCCGACAATAGCAACAACTTACAGACATACATAAACAAAAAGACAAAATGCAAAACATGACACACAAGACAAACCACATACAGTCTGTTAAGTAAAATTCAAGCAATGCACACAATCATTACAATTTGAGACAGTCGAGCAAATCAGTTTCATCAATATCAGTTAATCAGAAATACAGATCAGTTGAAAGTGAGATAACAATGCATGTTTAAATATACCCAATGATGCAAGAGATCTAATAGCAGCAGGTAAAGTATTCCAGTCTGTTGGGGCTTTGAAAATGAACGCTCTTCTGCCAATCAATTTATTTTGCAGAGGGGACAGAGAAATAAATCTGAACAGAATGTCTAACTTGATGATTTGGTGAGTAGGGTACAACATACTGCTTTAAATAAGGGGGATAGTTAAGATAAATGCATTTAAATATCAGCTGAAGCCAATACATGTGTCTTCTTACATTTAAAGAAGGCCATTTAAGTTGGTTATACATTATGCAGTGATGTGTACGAAAAGGACAACCAAGAACAAATCTGCATAGTCTGTTGTAGGCTATGTTGAGTGGAGCAAGATCTGATTTATGTGCATTTTGGTAGACAACATCACAATAGTAGTCCATAATCGGAAGAATAAGTTGAAAAGCAATTCTCTTTCGGACACCGAGCGTAAAACAATTGCGAGAGCGGTGTAAAACACAGATTCCGTAATTGACTTTTTGTATTACATGCTTTATATGTAGTTTAAATGAAAGTTCAGAATCTAGCCATACACCAAGATATTTAAAGCTATCAACTGTATGCAGAGAAGTGCCATCCTTACATGTTATTACTACATTAGGTTTGGATTTGAGCTTCTGCCTGGTGCCAAAGACCATGGTATAAGATTTTGTTTTGTTAAGCAATAGTTTATTGTGTGATAGCCAGTCCTGATTTGGATGTACAGTGGGGAAAAAAAGTATTTAGTCAGCCACCAATTGTGCAAGTTCTCCCACTTAAAAAGATGAGAGAGGCCTGTCATTTTCATCCTAGGTAATACTCAACTATGAGAGACAAAATTAGAAAAAAGAAAGCCAGATAATCACATTGTCTGATTTTTAAAGAATTTATTTGCAAATTATGGTGGAAAATAAGTATTTGGTCAATAACAAAAGTTAATCTCAATACTTTGTTATATAACCTTTGTTGGCAATGACAGAGGTCAAACGTTTTCTGTAAGTCTTCAAAAGGTTTTCACACACCGTTGCTGGTATTTTGGCCCATTCCTCCATGCAGATCTCCTCAAGAGCAGTGATGTTTTGGGGCTGTCGCTGGTCAACACAGACTTTCAACTCGCTCCAAAGATTTTCTATGGGGTTGAGATCTGGAGACTGGCTAGGCCACTCCAGGACCTTGAAATGCTTCTTACGAAGCCACTCCTTCGTTGCCCGGGCGGTGTGTTTGGGATCATTGTCATGCTGAAAGACCCAGCCACGTTTCATCTTCAATGCCCTTGCTGATGGAAGGAGGTTGTCACTCAAAATCTCACGATACATGGCCCCATTCATTCTTTCCTTTACACGGATCAGTCATCCTGGTCCCTTTGCAGAAAAACAGCCCCAAAGCATGATGTTTCCACCCCCATGTTTCACAGTAGGTATGGTGTTCTTCGGATGCAACTCAGCATTCTTTCTCCTCCAAACACGTCTAGTTGAGTTTTTACCAAAAAGTTATATTTTGGTTTCATCTGACCATATAACAACATTCTCCCAATCCTCTTCTGGATCACCTAAATGCTCTCTAGCAAACTTCTGACGGGCCTGGACATGTACTGGCTTAAGCAGGGGGACACGTCTGGCACTGCAGAATTTGAGTCCCTGGCGGCATAGTGTGTTACTGATGGTAGCCTTTGTTACTGGTCCCAGCTCTCTGCAGGTCATTGACTAGGTCCCCCCGTGTGGTTCTGGGATTTTTGCTCACCGTTCTTGTGATCATTTTGACCCCACGGGGTGAGATCTTGCGTGGAGCCCCAGATCGAGGGAGATTATCAGTGGTCTTGTATGTCTTCCATTTTCTAATAATTGCTCCCACAGTTGATTTCTTCACACCAAGCTGCTTACCTTTTGCAGATTCAGTCTTCCCAGTCTGGTGCAGGTCTACAATTTTGTTTCTGGTGTCCTTTGATAGCTCTTTGGTCTTGGCCATAGTGGAGTTTGGAGTGTGACTGTTTGAGGTCGTGGACAGGTGTGTTTTATACTGATAACGAGTTCAAACACGGGCCATTAATACAGTTAACGAGCGGAGGACAGAGGAGGCTCTTAAAGAAGAAGTCACAGGTCTGTGAGAGCCAGAAATCTTGTTTGTTTGTAGGTGACCAAATACTTATTTTCCACCGTAATTTTCAAATAAATTCTTTAAAAATCAGACAATGTGATTTTCTGGCTTTTTTTTTTTTCATTTTGCCTCTCATAGTTGAGGTATACCTAGGATGAAAATTACAGGTCTCTCTCATCTTTTTAAGTGGGAGAACTTGCACAATTGGTGGCTGACTAAATACTTTTTTGCCCCACTGTATATATGACAGTGTCATCAGCATAAAGGTGAGTACAACAATTAATGAGACAAGAAGATAAATCATTTATGTAAATAGAGAACAGAAGTGGGCCCAGAGTTGATCCTTGGGGTACACCCTTTTGTTGGATCAACAGGTCAGACTGTTTTCCATTGACAACCACACATTGCTTTCTACTGTGAAGGTACGAGTTGAACCATAACACTGTATTATTAGAAAGGCCAATGCCGTGAAGTTTATCTAAGAGCAGATATCGATCAACAAAATAAAATGCTTTTGTCGAGTCAATAAAAATGGCATCTGTGAGTTCACCATCATCTGCAGCAGAGTACAAGTCATTCGTACATTTAAGTCATTATATATATATATACTTTATTAAACTCTGTTTAGGTTGTATTGCCGACGTTATAAGCAGAGAGCTAGGGAACAGACATGTTCAGATCAATTGTTCAGCAGAGAGCCTCTGGATATATTACAAGATCATAACACAGATCAATTCAAGATAATACATCATCATGAACAGGAAAATGAACCAGAATACAAAAAAGGGTAACTGTATTCCCTTAGTTACATTAAAAAACATGTACTCAGATTTCACTGATTACAATGTTACTAAAAAAAGGAACATTATTTTTGCTTCGAAACAACATGATGTGTTGTTTGCATTATGCTTATGAAAGGCAGGTTTCCCTATAAATAAAATCCCTGAGCAGAGGAAACCTTTCTGATCCTAAATACCTTGGTTTCTTCTACGGTCAAATTGCTCTGTTGTCTTACATAAAACACTTGAGCAAAAACATCTTATTCATACTTATTTTTATTGTATTTATTTGTATTGCATTTGATATTGAGGTAATCCAAAATGAACCAAAAGTTATCAGGTTAAATTACTTTTTGATTCACAGAATATATACTGATTAAAATAACTAGTTATTGTACCATATAACATTATTAAAGTAACCCTCCCAGTGTTTGGGACTGAAAGGAAAAAAAGAAGAGAGGAATGAGCAATGTGACCTCAGCTCCTGTAATGGATGCACACATTGCTTTTTCCTCCTGATGGAAGCTGTGACAGTCTTGCCATGAGCAGGTGTCTCCTCGTGTCTCCTCGTGTCCCCATGATGTCCATCCTGCAGTGAACTACAGTTCTGACAGTGTTTACAGCAGATTCAAACGCACTGAAGGTCAGCATGTTCTGTATTTTTGAATTGTGTTAGCCTAGAATGTCCTCTGGTTGAAATAACAGTGAAGTTTGAGTCAGACATTCTCATCATTAAACGCTGCAAAGCTTTTGAGGGCTCTTCCTTTCCTGGCAGATACAGATCTAACTTTGTTACCCATTTGGTAATGTGCATAAAGACAAACACAAGTATGTGATTTGATGGTTAAGCATCCAAAAGCGAGCAAATCCTTCATAAATATCCATGTACGTTTTTTGGTGCAGTATTAACAGAACCATTTATTTGTATCTTAAATATGTTCCAATAATTTAAATTAAAAAAAATAGAAACTAGCTACAAAATATACACAACAATCAAAAACAGGTTCAGTCTGAGTAAAAATGCATTCTGTGTTCTTCTGTTTACAGACTCAGTTTGAAATGTATCTGACTCTAAATCCCAACAACACCACTGAGTATCTTTACTGATTTACTCTTTTATTTATTTGTATTAAAGCATTGCTCCTAGTACGCATTGTCTGTCTCTGATATGTGCATCGAATGTTGTCATCTGAACTCATTGCAATGCTGAGAGGTGAGGGGGGGGAGGGAGGACCACCCCCTGCCTCTGCAGGTTTCTCAGGATGTCCAGGATGGAGTCCAGCTCCAGACGGAAGGCCTCCACCTCTCTGCTCTTCTGCTGAGCCAGCTGCTTCCAGCCCTCCACCTCCGACTGCTGACCAGAGTCCAGGGTCTGCCAGGAGCCCCCGATCACCTGCAGGGGGGGGGACTCTGAAAATGAGTGGGCATCAATCATATCCAACATTTAAATCTAAATGGCAGTATGGGTTAGGGCAGTATCCAATTGTATGAAAGGTAATACTTGGTCAAATATGTGACGATATCCTTTTGGCACATAGTGCTGCAGAGAAGAACCGGCCAACAAGCAGTATTCTACAGTCCAATCAAAACCCTTGTTTGGTAAAGGGACCTCTTCAAAATAAAATCAGCATGATTGTTTTTTATATAAACTGCTGTTAAAAAAAAAGTCACCAAATAAACTAAGCCAATCTGTAAGAGCCTTCCATTGGATAATTACTGAAGTGATTCATACGTTTCAGCTGGCAACAAGTTATTTAACCCTAGCTGATGCGGTGAGTAGATTCTCATTCCTTTAACAACCATGTCGGAAGATATCCTGTGGTCGTGGAAAGGATGTTAATCAGTTTCAGAAGGGGTATAATTATTGGCCTGCATCAAGCAAAGAACACAACTAAGGAGAACGCTGAAACTACTCAAATCGGGTTGATAACTGTCCAACACATTATTAAAACCAAATCAATGAATCCAGATTTAACCTGTTCCAGAGTGATGGGCGCATCAGGGAAAAAAGAGAGGCGGACAGGCAGCGTATTTTCAACGATAATGTGAACGTTTCAAAGATGATCATTCTCTCTAATATTGCAATTGCAGGAGCCTTGGTTTCCACTGTGTTCTGAACAACATGGAGAGAAGCTGGGATCCATTCAAAGTGCAGGTATTTTTATATGGGGGCAACAGCTAGTTTAGAAAGAATACTGCAGGACAGAAGCGCAGTATGCTGGCCAGCCGGTCCAATGTTGCAGCACTGGATTATATAGTACGGAGCCCCTAAAGGGACATGGGGAAAAAAAAAAAGAGAGAGAGAGAGAAAAAAAAGAAAAGTCGGGATAACGGATTAGTTTCTCGTGCACACAAGAAACTAATCCGTTATCCCGACTTTTTTTATTTTTTTTTAGAAAGTTACCGGTGCGCCAAGGAGGAAGTGGAGCAGTTCGATGTGTGTAGAGGTGTGTGTGTTTAGAGGTGTGTGTGTGTGTGTGTGTGTGTGTGTGTGTGTGTGTTTAGAGGTGTGTGTGGTTAAAACATTACGTAGCAGCCTGCGGTCACTCTATAGCTGTTCGGATGAAGGTGAACACAGTTTAGGCAGTGCGTAAAAGCTCTTTGCGGGCTGGTGCTGCTCTTCTCTGAGTCTGAATTAAACGTCCCACTGCCTCCTGGAGTGACTGCAGGCTGCTACGTTTTTAACCACACACCCCTGGCCGCAATGTCCTTAAAATGAAGTCTGAGTTCGAAATATATCTCAAACAATGTATGCACTGTCATTTCACGTAAACATAACAGTCTGCAATGAAATGGTTGTCTACTGTGTGCTCCACTTCCTCCTTGGTGCACCGGTAACTTTCTAAAAAAGAAAACGGGTTAGTTTCTCGTGCGTTTTCCTGACTTAACTTTTGTGCTCATATTTTTTTTATATGTCTCTTAAACCTTTATCCCGACTCTTTTTTTTCTTCTCCACAAGATACTTTCTCGTGCGCACCAGATACTAACCCGTTATCCCGACTTTTCTTTCTCTCTCTTTTTTTAATTAATATAGTAATATAGACCCCAAACATGATTGTTCATGAAGCAACAGGCAGTAAAGGTGATTAATATTCTCTCTCCATGGTTACCTGCTGCAACTTCCTCTCTCTGCTCTGGTGCCGCAGCTCCATGTCGAGGATCTTCCTCTCCAGACCGCTCAGCAGCTTCCCCTCGGGGCTCTGAGCCTCTTTAGCTTCCTTCAGATCCTTCAGCAGTCTGCTCAGCTGCACACAGAGAGGAGACAATGTTTTCAAATGAAAATACATCTACCAAATGTAATAATGAACTTGTTTGTCTTGAGGAAAAATATATAATAATCAAGCAATGAAACAAAACGATGTTTGGTTCATGTCATGTGCCATCTTGTTGTACAACACCACCCAATGTTGAAGATGGATTGGAAAACTCTGTCACATCCTGAAAACCAAAATACCAAATTGTTCCAAACTATCTTCTTTAGATCTCTCAACTCTCAATAATATAAGGGGCTGCTGTTAGAGCTGCAAAAAGATGCTGGTTAAACCTACTCTCATTCAAATGTGCCATATGTTTGAATTGTATGAGGGGAGGGTTACCCTGGTTACAGTATGATGGGGTTTTTATTACAATAATAAAAGAGTTATCGCAAATAAAAAAACATCCAGAAATCAAACAAGAAGCAACACCTTTGTTTTGATATGATTTTATAAAATAACTTCAAATAAATGCTTAGGAAAAAGCCTGGGACCAGTTTCTGCAGAGCGTCCTCTCTGGTCCTGGAGACAGTGAGAGCATCTTTGGCTCCCTGCAGCTCCTGCAGCTGCTCTTTCAGGTGTTTCA
Source organism: Notothenia rossii (assembly GCF_949606895.1). Lineage (NCBI taxonomy): Eukaryota > Metazoa > Chordata > Actinopteri > Perciformes > Nototheniidae > Notothenia > Notothenia rossii. Next base: position 43,129,307 of record NC_136905.1, on the reverse strand, counting down.
CCGTCACCTGCAGGGAAACGTCAGAGTGAAAGCAACACAATACTTTCCAGGACTGTTGAAATTCCTGTTAGTGTGTCAGTACCTCCTGAGTGTGTAGCTGATTGGTCAGCTCAGCCACCCGTGAAGAAGAGTGTTCCAGGGCGTAGTCGGCCCGCAGCGTGTCCAGAGCCCGGAGCTGCTCCGCCTTCATGGAGCTCAGCTGCTCTGCACCCTTCTGCCTCACCCTGACACACACATGCAGGTCAGATATCACATCACCCTGCTGCCTCACCCTGACTAACACATGCAGGTCAGATAACACATCACCCTGCTGCCTCACCCTGACACATACATGCAGGTCAGATAACACATCACCCTGCTGCCTCACCCTGACACACACATGCAGGTCAGATAACACATCACCCTGCTGCCTCACCCTGACACACACATGCAGGTCAGATAACACATCACCCTGCTGCCTCACCCTGACACACACATGCAGGTCAGATAACACATCACCTTCCTGCTCCGCAGTGTCAGTGAGTGTGTGCACACACACCTGCTCAGCTCCTCCTCAGCGTGTTCAGCCTGTGCAGTCAGCCCCTCCCTCTGCAGCTGCAGCTGCTCCACCTGCTGCCTCAGAGCCTCGCTCTCCTGCACCACCTCTGAAATGTGGCAGCCTGTCAACAAGCAGCAACAAGAGAATGTGAGTCATTATTCATATTTTTTCCCCCGTAACCTTAGGTCTGTTGGGGAGAGGAAACAAATTATACTTTTCTGTATGTGATGAATATGATAATACTGCAATACTACATGGTACAAGTGTTTGTACGATCTACAAGACTGCTCCTCCAAATACAGGTCTGCTCAAAGATTGTACGTCAACCCTTTGAGAAACTCTATGAATCACTGTGCTATAATAACATATTAACATTGATTCTGAGCTCACTGAATGTGAATTCTCCACCAAAGTGTAGATAAAGGGTCCCATGATTTAATAAAGTTAGACTGAAGCACTCTTGTGCACAGGTCAATCCTCAACTTAGAGACAGAATTCAATCCGAGGTCAAATGTACGTTGTAATAGTGTTACATTTATTTTTCCTTGTTTCTTATGCTAAATATTTCTCCTTGTCATGACTTTGATAACACTATTAACCCCAATTCCAATGAAGTTGGGATGTTGTGTAAAACGTAAATAAAAACAGAATACAATCATTTGCAATTTGCAGGTCACCCTTGAAAAAGAGATATTTTGATCTCAAGGGGCTTTCACCTGGTTAAATAAAGGCTACAAACAAACACATTCCTTTTCGGCCTATATTCAATTGAAGACACTACAAAGACAAGATATGTAATGTTCAAACGAAAAACCTTTATATTTTTGTTGCAAATATTGACTCATTTTGAATGTGATGCCACGTTCAATAAAGCTGGGACAGGTTCATGTCACCAATGTGTTACATCACCTTCCTTTTAACAACACTCAATCAGTGTTTGGAACTGAGGAAACTCATTGTTGTTGCTTTTTAGGTGGAATTCTTTACCATTCTTGCTTGATGTACGACTTCAGTTGCTCCACAGTCCAGGGTCTCCGTTGTTGTATTTGGCGCTTCATAATGCGCCCCACATGTTCAATAGGAGACAGGTCTGGACCCCCACACTTTACTACGAAGCCAGGCTGTTGTAACATGTACAGAATGTGACTTGGCATTGTCCCGCTGAAATAAGCAGGGGCGTCCCTGAGAAACGTCGCTTGGATGGCAGCATATGTTGCTCCACCTGTTTGTACCTTTCAGCATTAATGGAGCCTTCGCAGGTCAGCGAGTTGCCCATCTCGCTGACCATCACAGATGCTTTTGAACTTTGCACTGTGTCATGGGTTCAATGTTGGTTTTCAGCCTTGCCGCTTATGTGCAGAGATTTCTCTGGATTCTCTGAATATTTTGATTACATTATGGGCTGTAAATAATGAAATCCCATGCAATTGTACGTTGAGAAATGTTGTTCTTAAACTGTTGGACTGCTCACGCAGTTGTTCACAAAGTGGTGAACCTCGCCTCATCCTTGCTTGTGAACGACTGAGCCTTTCGGGGATGCTCCTTTTTTACCCATGCATGACACTCACCTGTTTCCAATGAACCTGTTCACCTGTGGAATGTTCCAAACAGGTGTTTTGAGCAAGCCTCAACTGTCCCAGTCTTTTGCTGCCCTGTCCCAGCTTTTTAGGGACGTGTTGCAGGCATCACATTAAAAATGAGTCAATATTTGCACCGAAAAAATAAGTTTATCAGTTGGAACATTACATACCATGTCTTTGTAGTGTACTTAATTGGATATAGGTTGATAAAGATTTGCAAATAAAAAAATGTAAGGTCATTTTATTGTTCCTCCTGTCGTAAAGAGATCCTCCCAGATCGTGTGAGATGGGAATCTACTCTACAGTCCATTATCCTGCTTACTTACTTATTAGGCTTCAGCAATATGAATTACACACATTAAATCAGTATCTTCCAATATTAGCCTGTTGATTTGTATTCTTTTTGTTTTAACATAGGGAGGCGTGTGGCGCAGTGGCTTAGTGTGTTGGTGTTTGGATCAGGGGAGCACAGGTTCAAACCCCACTGCAGTCAGCATGTCGTTGTCTCCCTGAGACACTTCACCTCAAATTGCTCCTGTGGGGGTTGTCCTCAGTATTGAGTATGTAAGTCGCTTTGGATAAAAGCGTCTAACAAGTGACATGTAATGTAACTTTGTGTTATTTATGGTTCACAGCCTCTCACACACAGGGTTGAAGAACTCAAGTCTGTTCTCATGGTATATCATCTTGTTCTTTTGTTGGCCTTCACAGCGTGCTTGAACTCTTTGACGTTTTGCCATCACTCTCTTCTTTTAAAGGTTTGGTCTTTACAAAGACACAAACCCTGCTCAGAACCATCAAGACGTGAAATGCAGAGCTCTTTCCCCTATATCTATCAACACAACCTAGTCAACTTGTATCCTACGAAAACTTAAATCCACCTGACTGAAAGCCATGGTATAGATTAGATGTATGAAATCATTTTTAGAAGCTAACAAGCCATTCTGCTGAAACCAGGGAGGTAACAAAAGGAGGCCTATGCACGAGGTATGAGGTAGTGTCCTTACCTTAAATAGTTTGATATAAACCTGTTGTTTGGAAAATACTAAAGCAAATATTAGATAAATGTGAAATTGTTATGCAAGAAAAGACTTGGAAAGTGGTGTACCTCACATTGCATTTGCATTACTTGATATTGATATTTGATTTGCGTTTATATATTTGAATTAAAGAGCCTTTGAAAGCATCCCAACCACTGTTGTGCAATGAAATATTGGGCTACTAGTCATCTCGAAGGTGCGATACCGTTCCGATAAATATCAATAATTTCGAACATCGCAGGGAAATTCCTTCGACTCATTTTGAAGTTTTGGGGGAAGCCGGAAGTGACGTCAATGCGGGAACGCTTCACTGTGCGGCGAGAGAGCCAAACACGGACAAAGTGTGTTGTCATGCGTAGAAATGGTGAATTACTGAGTTTAGGCACGTTAATAACGTTTTAATGAAGTTGACTACAGTATATTCATATTTGTCAGTGCTTTCATGTCAATTCGGCGAACATAAACATAAATGCTCGTGGTGAAGATGATGATTAAATTAGGATTAAAAACCAGTAGTGAGAGCTGCTGAATTTCCTCCTGTCGGATGTGATATAAATATAAATCGATTATTTGTGTCGTTGTAAACTCAAGTGGATGAAACTACCGTAATTTTCGGACTATAAGCCGCGCCTTTTTCCCAATTTTTCGACGCTGCGGCTTATATAACGGTGCGGCTAATCTATGGATTTTTACAGCTAACGGCCACTAGGGGACCTCCTAAATCTATGGATTTTACAGGTTACAGTCCACCACCTTTAACTCTATGGGCTCTATGGCCGGTCCGCGCCCCCCACCTTTAAGCGGCGGGCTCCAGCAGGAAAAGCTGGAGGCCGGAAAAGAGTGAGACAGGTAGCGCGCAAAAGTAAAAGTGGAACCGAGAGTGGTACGAGAGACAGAACGAGAGCAAGACAGACAGACATTACGAGAGACAGTTTGTCCCCGTACCACTGGTTGAAAACCACTGCTGTAGATCACTGCCGGTACGTGCGCTGGTAGCGCACCGTTTAAGTTTGACAGTTGAAAAGTTTGTGTGTCTGAAACGCTATGTGATACAGTACAGTTTACACAGCACAATACATGTTCTGTAGCTACTATTGCACTAAATGGTAACACTTGAATACGTTACGCAAATATTCAACTTGTTTGTTGAAATGTTAATAACTGGGAGCTTCCTCAAACAGCCATCTCTTTCCCGACAATCCCCTCTGTGCACGAACCCTTACATATGGTAATTAAACATTAAAACACCTGCGGCTTATAGTCCAGTGCGGCTTATATATGTACACATCATTCAATTTAGCTGCTGCGGCTTATATTCAGGTGCACCTTATAGTCCGAAAATTACGGTACATTTATTAGTGCTTTCATGTCAATTCGGCGAACATATGATACATTAAATGATCGTGAGGATGATGATTTAAAAATCGTTTGTTTGAGCCGGTCTGCATTTCCTGATGAGAAAACAAACCGATGCTTTTTGTAGTTGTAGTACACCAACCTGGATTAAACGTGTGTTTTTTTTACCAAAATGTTGTGGAAATTAATGGATAAAATGCACAGATTATTATTATTATTATTCCCACTCCGATCGGGACACTAGGTCCACCGTTTCCTCGCAGCGAGGCTCCTCCCATTGACAGTTTACGTGGGCTGGGCTGGGTGCATTGCGGGACTGGCCATCGGGACGAATCCCGATGGGCCGGTACCGAAGTGGGCCGGTCGGATAAGTCACTAGCACATCCCCCCCTCCCCCCGTTGACAATTTACTAGCGGTACCGAAGTGGGCCGGTCGAGAGTCCCGGGATGATTTTTAGTCCAAGTCCACCACTGGCTACATGACCGTATGATCGCCCATATTGACGCACCTAATTCCTAAACTTCTAACAGATACAACATAAACCGATCCTTCAGCCTCATATGAGCTCTCAGACACGTTCAAAATTAAACTGTCATCGCTGTCTGAGCTTGCTGCTGTGTGCGCCATCGTGCGTTTACATGCGCATGCTGGGATCCTGAACGGTGCAGCTGGAGCGCTGTGCCCGCAATGACGTCACACATCATTTGGCGGGATTTGAGGAATCCCCGAGAAGATCCAGAAAACGGTCAACATTGAAGGGCAGATTAATGGTTATCAAAGTACAAATATCCAAAATCAGTTCAGTAATGGTTTTCAAGGGGACAATATTTACTCAAATTGATGGGTTTGGATGATGGGGGAAACTCGTGTCACAGGCTCTTTAAGAATGGATATACAGTATTTGCATTACTTTTTTGTCAGTCTGGTTTTGTTTTTGGATATCGTGACTTATACAACATATTATTCCTGTATGCATGCAGATGGAAGAGGATGAAGGGCAGGTCTGTACCTGTGAACACAATGGGCTGGTAGGTCTTCTCATACTGAGCAGCTGGAAAGGTTTCCCCCCCAGCAGCAGAACTGAGGCTTTTAGCTGCGGATCGTTTGCTCTCTGCTGGGGGGGGGGCAGACAGCATGCGGCTCCTCTCCCTCTGCAGCCGGTCCACGGTGCGGCTGAGCTCCTGGACGCTCTGGGTCTTCAGGGCCAGGTCTTTGTTCAGACGCTCGATCCGGAGCCCAGAGGCTGCCTTGGCCTGACGCTGATGCCGCCCCGGACTGGGCTGGGGCTGCAGAGGAATTCAGTTACATTGAGTTTTTTCAATTAGCACTTTAAACGGTGAAGGCACTTGCAATAGATGCTTTGGGACGAAATGTAAACCATATGTTAGTGTTTAATTTTTCCTCTTTACTTAACATGCTTTTGTCCTTTTAAATGTTTTTTTCATATCAGAACAAGGGGTTCTTTCATATAATTGGAACACACATTACATAGAAGGTGTCATACTTTCTTCGCAGGAAATATTTATGATAACTACTACTGATTATGGGTGTTTTATTTAAATGTATGGCATCTTTGATCTTTCATTTGTAAATGTTAATTGGTTTTCTGACTAACTTTGACATACAATCTATGCAGTGGCGAGCCGTGACTTTTATACCTAGGCCCTCTGACCCCCGCCCCTCTTCCCTCGAAAAAGAAAAGAAAAAAGGAAGAGTTATTATGTCACAGCGTATACTTCAGCGGAATATCAAAACAACGGCCCGGGCTGCCAAACGCATCAATGACAGCGACCCTCTACCACACGTAGACATGTGGATATTATCCGGCTGAACAAAACATGCATTTATCTAACAGGTTAGTTTTCCACAGACCTTATTTACAGCTATTTTCCAAAATCATATGGAGAAATCCCATTGCTTTTTGTCGAGGGAACCCGAGCGCAGCTTACTTCCGGGTTTTAGGACGCGTCACCATTTTCACCACACCAGTCCGCGAAAATAAAGCCCACCCATTTAGAGGGAAGATATGATTGGTCAATTGTACTGTCATTTGACATTACTCTCTTGTGGAGTTACTATAGCGGGCCCTCTGTAAATTTACAGTAGGACAGTAACTTGCAGAGAGGGCCAGGTGAGCTTCTTTCATTTAACCCTTCACATTCAAACAGAAACTGAACAGGCAGATTCGAAGGATTTATTTCTTTGGAAATGTTATTTTAAATACAATTAAATCAAGTTATTTTGAAACATTTTTTGAAAAAAAACGGTTGAAGACGATACAAAGGTTAACATTTCATTAAACTTTTTCTTCAAAACAAAACAAAGATCTTGGGTAGATAATAATAAATATGAGACTACATTTAAATTATACCCTTTTAACAAAAAATAAATCAGGTTCATAAACAGCTACTACTCATTGTTCTATTCAACATGTCCAGTGTTTCTGGCCTACCTTGTGTTTGAGCTGCTGCTGCAGGGACTCTATCTGCTCGTGGAGAGACTTAGCTCCCTTCTGATGGCTCTGCTTCACCTGCTGCAGCTCTGCCTGCAGGGTTTGAACCTGAGACCTCCACAGCTCCGCCCCCTCTGCTGACTCTCCACTGTCCAGCTGCAGTTTGGGTTCCAGCTGCTGCTCCAGCTCTGAGATCTGCTGCTCGTAGCGCAGCTGAGATGGAAAACAAACATGCGTGTTGAAACTCATAGAGACTCAAGCTTGTGTGTGTGTTGGTGTACACACATCTGAGAGTTTGTGAGTAATGAGCTCAGGAAAGATAAATGAGACTGATTAAACTGCACCAGTTACGTGAGAGTTTGTAAAAGGGAACTCTAGACGTGGACCCAATTCATTCAATTCATCAAGTCATTTTTCAGCATTTGGATTGTTTATAACCCTGGAGACATGTGAGAAAAACGTTTCTTCAAGAATTCAAGGTAACACACGGTGGGTTATTGTAATATAAATAATAATTCTTGGATGAAGTATTCATTTAAGTTAAAGTTTGATAAAAAAATGCCAGGTTATAAAATTGTTAAAAACTCAGTGATATTCATTGAGCAAAGGATGCATGTTTGCAGTGTAAAATAATTAGCTATATAAAAATACTAATACCAATTCTTATACTTATAATAATAATATCTGTCATTTTGACACTGAAAGGTCAGTCTATCAAATGGCAGTTGACTGATTTACCTTGATCCTGAGAAACTGCTGCTCCATGGCCCTCAGGCTTTGTTTGGCCCCCTCATCGTGGCCCTCCAGCTCGGCCTCCAGGCGCTGGATCCTGCGCTCCTGCAGAGCACTGATTCTGCTGGGGGGGGACGTCCCATTAGCCCCCTCTTCTGCCCCTCCAGCTGTGGCTACAGCGTAGATCAGAGCCGGCAGGGAGTTTGGGTTTCTACGCCTCAGTATCTGCTCCAGCTCCTCCACCTGGGAAACACAGAACAACACTTTATAACTAAAGAAAGCAATTCTTGAAGAAATTGCTAGTGGGAATGCTCTATGCTGAAAAGCTGACTCTAAACTGCTATGCTGAAATGTAATGTGTAAGAAGAAAGTGAAGAATTTAGATTGAAATGATACATGAACACGGGGGGCTTGAATGTGTGATGAGAGAAGAAAAGAAAGTAAAAAGGCTTGGAAAAGCAGCAGAATATTTGAACTGCAAACTTTTGAACTAACTTGATGGCGAATGATCGTCGCCATGCCAACGGCATTTGATGACATCCCATAATACGCTTAGATGTGTTGATGGCTGCATCGTTACCAAACCTGTGAAGTTTTGGGCCATTTCGAGCATTTGAACTGAAGTTGTGAGAAAACTGTGCTTCATAGTGAGCATTGTGTTGCCAAGGCAACGGCATTTGAAGAAATCTTAAAACTGTCAAATAGATGTCTTCACGGCTGTTTGAGCACTTTTTGACCATTTTCATAGGAGTTAATGCTATATCGTGTCATACGGCGAGGGATGCGTTGCCATGGCAACAGCTTTTGAGAAAAACTCACTAATGGCACATAGACATGTTGAAGGCTGGACCATTAACCATTATCTAAAGTCTGCTGCTCTGAGCAAGTCAGTTGGAGTTATGACATCATCGTGTTCCATGACACAGATGTTTATATTTGAGCTAACGACGTGTCCTGAGATCAAAGGTTTCCATGGTGATGTGTAGTAATCAGTGAGAGGAGAGCATTTCATTGTTCTGAATGAGATATAAACCTGTTACATGTGAACGTTTTGTTGAAGAACCGTAACAGATATCGGTGACATTTCCAAGCGTGAAGCATGTCAAGGACCTTGAGCATCTGAAGTGTACTTTTTGTGTACTTTCGGGTTAATAATGTGGCCTTTTTGGCAGATTAACTAAAGGTGTGCGGCTGCTGTCGTGGGGAAAGGTGAGGCTGAACTTACAATGGAGTTTAATGGAGACATGTTGAACGTTTTTGTCACCTCATGCCCTCAAGAGGCATTTTGTTAAAATGTTTTTGCTTGATTTTTTTTCAAGCTACGAGATGTTTTCCTACGTTTCTCATGAAAAATTATGTCTCAGGAATGTAGGGTTTGGGAATTATGGCAGGTTTAAAAATATATATGAAGGCGAATTTTAAGCTGTCCTCCACTCTAGCTGTGACATCACACACTCTAAGCCTTAACGAGCTGCGCAATACACACTAACGTGCCTCTTTACCAAGGTCTGAACAATGTTTAATATCTCTAAAAGTATGAATCTGATTTATAAGTTGTTTAATAATGTTAGAAATATGTGTAACATTTTAAAGTTGGAATGAGGTTTCTGAGTGAAAGTAAGAAGGAGCAGTTAGCAGTTGAAAAGATTGTTCAAGTCTGAAGAATTTCTCCATTGACTTCCATGTTAAAAATCTGATGAATTGTGGGATGTATCTCTGGAATTATGAAATAAGTTATGAATGAGAAAAATTAATAGCACTCGATTTCCGACCGAGCTGAACGTTTTGATGTTTGAACGGAGTTTCTGCGATGTGGAATGTGGGAAAAGAAGAGCGTCAAAATAAACTGGCGGAATAATAAAGAATTTTGTGCGTCGAAGAACAGATAGTGGGTATCAGCATTCCCACTAAAATATGAAGAGACATAAACAGGGGGAGGGGGGGGGGGAGAAAGAGTTTAATTATGTAGTTTGTGTGTGTTTGTGAGGGAAACCTGTCGCTGCAGGTCCTGCATCCTCTTAGTTTCCACGGTTTTCTCTTTGGTCTTTGTCTGCGCCTCGCTGCTTCTTTTGCCCACATCACTTTTCAGTTTTTCTACCTGGAATGAAGAAAATCTGTTAATTCAACACAGTGCACAACATTAAAGTGTGGAGCTGGAACTGGCTTTCTGTACACATTCCATCCCTCATCGCAGCTGATCCTCAACAACTCAGTTCCTTTGGAAGCTGCTACCCTCACACAGCAGGCACACTGAACATGAAATGGAAATATAGTACTTGAGATGAATTCCTTCTTAATAGTCAGACATACGTACATGCACACAGCACCGCACAGTGAAATGTAGTCCATGCATTTAACGACTCCTTGCATTAGCAGCAGTAGGCAGCTGTTTTACAGAGCACAGGGAGCAGCCTGGGGTCTAGTGCCGTGCTGGGGGTCACTTGGCATCTCTTAAAGTACAATCTTTGTACGTTCAGATGCTTTTATCAAAAGCCACTTATGACCTTCATGACAGAGAGAGATTAGGCAATAAAGTTTCTACTGCGGTAAGACACCTCAAACTGTGCATGTGCTGTGCTGGAGAACACACTTTTCATGCTGAAATGATGCCACAAGGCTGCACACATATGACCATTAAAGGGCAATCTCAGCACAAAATGAAAAACATTTGGTTCACTTTTTGTTTGTGTATTGTATGTCTTTGTAAAGTTCAGTGTACAGTGGAGGTGAAGGAGCCCACCTGCTCTTTGAGTTGGTGAATCTGAGTGGTAGCAGCCTTCAGTCTGCCAGCGTCTCGATCCAGCAGCTCCTGGTTTTCTGCAAACCACTGCAGCTTTTTACTCAGGGACGACACCTGCTCTCTGTGCTTCTCCTCCAACACGTGCATATCAAAGGACTTATCACCTGTCACAATGGATACAGATGTGAGTAAAACCAAACATCACGTATAGATTTAATGTGTTCAAGTCTTATGTTCTACCACTAGCAGTTTTACCTGAGGCAGACACGGCCTGAGCTTTAGCGAGGTCCCTCTCTTTCTTCATCAGCTGCAGGTCTACCTCCAGAGCCTGCTTCTCCTGCTTCACTCTGCGGACATCCTCGCACAGTGTGGCTTCATTCCTCTACACACACACACACACACACACACACACACACACACACACACACACACACACACACACACACACACACACACACACACACACACACACACACACACACACACACACACACACACACACACACACACACACACACACACACACACACACACACACACACACACACACACACACACACAACTGAGGGAGCTGAAACGCAGCTTAAGAAATAACGTTTCAGTGGTTGTGTTATTTACCTGAAATGTATTATTTTGAGCTAACAAGTCAGTAATGCGCTGAGTGTGATCCATCAAACACACATTTCCAACAGTCCTGGAGGTATTTTTCAGCTGCTCCCTGGTGAAGTGGTGGAATACGGAGAAAACAAACATTTAACATCATGTTTTTTGCACAAGCAATTTTCAGAGTTAGGATAGACACACATTAAGTCGGGCATCACCAAGACGCTGACCTATACGGACCTGTATAGGTCCTTCTGCTTCTGTTCTAACCGGCGCAGAGAGGGGGCGCCAGAGAGTGAAAACAGAGCTTTCAAACCAGAGTGCACAGACTCATCCATGTTCCTCCTGCCCACTGGGAGCACAGATCCAGTGTGTGTCACACGCTCAGAGACCGTGGAGCTCATTACATATCTACTATTTGTGTAAAGTTCAATAATAAGTGACAATAAATATCGTCTAAGTGTTTTTTTTAATTGTACAGCTACTACGCTACTTCAATATATCACACTAATTCATAACGCAAGTTAGACATTATGATGTTTTTGAGGAAATGTTCTCGAACTGGATCTCGCTGAATTGAAATTGAATTCCCCTGCATTAAGTGAACCCACCTAGTGAAGGCCAGCTCGTTGAGCAGCCTCTGGTTTTCATTGAACATGGCCTCCTCGTTGGATTTACTCTGCGCCTGCTGAGCCTTCATCTGCAGGTACAGCTTCTCATTCTCCTGTATTGGCACAAATGATCAAAACACAGGAGGAAAAGAAAGAAAACTAAAGCAAAACAAATTTAGATCAAATTGAGACATGGGAGATATGTTTTAATAATTGATGATTTAAGTTTAATGCGCTGGCACAACGGAGACTTGGAGAGCTAAAGTCTAGCTCAAATGTTCTACCTACTAAATCCCTTTCTTCTCACATCACTACACCCTGCAGAATGAGTCTTCACACTAGTTAGCAGAATATATAGATTATGAGATTGGGTTCGTTTGTATCAATGAAATGTGGAGCAGTGCCTTATGAGTATATTTTCTACTTTTTTTCTTTCTATTTTTACTCAAATATTTTAGTGATTTTGGACCTTTGATTAAACGTTTAATACTTTTTGAGTGGGAAATAAGATGGTGTGAAACTCTCTTACTGCAATCTGGATTTTATTTGATCTTCTCACAGGAAATGTAGCAAGACTCAGCACCAACGCACTGTTGTTTCGGTCCAGAACCTTTTTTATTCATTACGTTTTACAGAGAGAAAAATCAGTCCTGTCCCAAGTTCCTTAAGCTTCATTTGAACGAGACTAGAGTCCTCAATGTCCCATGCTGTTAGGGAGCAGCAGTTGAGGATCCTCCCATCAGTGAAAATGGACTCCCACAAAGGGAAGGATATCTCATAATTACAACCGGTACAATTTAATATAGGATCTTACTGTAGATTTGAGACTATGTTAAATTAAAGTAATTCGTTTTTTTTACTTAATGAAAGGTAAACTATGTATAGATATATATTTACAATTGTAGGTTGCATTTTTACTAGACTCAGCAACGTACTGTAATTGAACAAAAAATGGCCAGGAAAATAGTAGACCCAAAGGAGGAGAAGATTAGGCTCCAGCCAGACAGAGATACCTTCCGACCTACATTCCATTTACATATAGAATACAATATTTAAAACACACAGTGGCTTGCCAATGCTCTCTTCCTATCCAGAAACAGAGTTGATTAATACTAGAACCGCCAACGGGTAAATTTTACCCGCAGCTGTTTTTTGATTGTATGTAACTTTTTTTCCATAACATATTAAAGTCTCCCAGTCCGTAACTTTTCCCGAAAGTGTGTTATATAGCACCCTCTGTTGTGAACAATTGTCAATATGAAGTCAGATGGAAAAAATCGCCAAAAAAAATCCATTTATACCCATATCCGCCAGCGGGTAATATTTACCTCATAGAAAATGCAGCGTAAACATGACGTGTTGCTATAGCAACGCCTTTTGTCTACTGCGGTTCCTGATAGATAGATAGATAGATATATTGAGAGAAAGAGATAGATAGATATATTGATAGATAGATGGATAGAGAGAGAGAAAGACAGATAGATAGTTATAGATAGCGTAACATCTTGGAGAATACAAGATCTTGGATGACTGAGCTCACGTTGAGGACGTAATGCATGTGTGCAGGTTACGTGCCAGTTGAATAAAGATGGACACTCGGAATGAGAGAAGTAGTCCGCGTCATCTGTTTATGTAGACAATTATATGTCTATAGAACAGAACATTACCGATAGAACGATAGATAGTTATAGATAAATAGAGAGAGATAGAGAGATGAATACCTAAACAAAACACAAGTCTAACGCCAAGCGTTTAAATCAGCACTCTTAACGAGATTTTATACTTTATGCTATCTGCACAAACTATATCATATGAAAAGCTGAGAGTCCACATATTCTATTGGTATAAGTTTCATCCCTGTGCGATCAAAACTCACTGTTCTGTATGATAAATAAAGGAACATTGTACCTTGAAAATCAATAGCGGGTACATTTGACCCGTTGGCGGTTTTAGGTATACAACGACCTCTGGCGGTCATAGTGTTAAATGAACATTAGAGGGGGAGTGTTGATGGAAACAAACCTGCTGGTATCCTTTGATGAGCGTCTCCTGCTCTTTAATTTCTCTGTCAAGCTGTTGGAGCTTTTCCCCAGAGGCAGAGTCAGAGGCCTCCGCTCGTTTCTTCTTCTGACCTTCGTCTTCTGCCCTTCGCAGCTAAGGAGAGAAAGTAACAGCTTACTAACTGCCCTTTTATTTTTCACTAATTTTTGCATCTAATAACAATTGTAAGATTGATCATTAGCAAATCTGAATTTGTTTTATCCACCTTCATTAGAGCGACACAGCGTGTCAGTATCTGCTCCAGTGTGTGTGTGTGTGTGTGTGTTTACCTTGCTCTGCAGGAGGTAGTTCTGCTGCTTCAGTGAGGTGATCTCCTCCGCTCCTTCCTTCATCAGCTGCAGCTCCCTCTCTTTCTGAGCCAGCTGCATCTTCAGCTCCTCCTCCCTCTGTGAGACAAACAACAACACTCACATCAGAGACATCCCATGTTCAAACTCTGACACTGATCCTTTGTGTATGGCTCCTAACAGTGATTATACCTTAGAACCAAGGATCACAGCAAGGTGATTTAAAAACAACTGAAATGACACATTTTGGTCCCAAAAAAGTCATATAACAATGGGGCCATGCTGCTGTAGTATCTCACAGTGCTCCTCCATCATTACTCTACTTACTGTAGATCACCATCTAGTGAGCAGATCTTATCATGCTTCTGAGCATGCTCTGTTCTACAGTTGTTGTTGTTGTTGTTGTTGTTTTTTCGCCCTCGTCAAAATCATCATGTGTAAATGAAGTATTTCCCTACGTTTTTGTTTGGAAGATGATGTGTCAGTCCGGTTTCTTGAGGACTTCTGATTTCCTGTGTGTGTGTAGCCTCCTGGTGACTGCCAGTGTGTATCTGCTGCTGGAGGACGGCCACCAAGGACTGAACAGAGGCAACTAACTCACTGCTCACCCTCACACCAGGATCTGCTAAACAAACAAAGAAGAAAGTGATCAGGACCATGTTATCAGGCACACAGCTCCACGCCATCATCCTTCATTATATAGCATCTGTGTATGAAACATATTATAGAAGTATCAACAATCATCTTGAGTTATGCGAGCAGTTTAATTACTTATTGTGTGTGTTGGTGTCTCTAATAACCTGTGTGGTCGTCTTTTGGTTGGTTCTTTGAGGATTTGGCTTTTTCTTGCGGACGCTGCAGAGGACAGGGGACAGAGGTCTGGGTTTTGGCTGCAGCAGCGGCGGCTCTGCAGGCCCCCCACCCTCCCCTCCCCTCCACCCTCCTGCCTCTCACAGGAGCCACAGCGAGCTTCCTCACTGAAGATGTAGAGGAATGGGAAACAATGGAGCTACGGGACGCCTGAAAAACAAAATCCAGAATTTTCAAAAATGACTTAACAGTTCATCATAAAATAAATATAAATACATATAGCTAAATATTAGCTCGCTGAAAAGTTGCTGAAAGCTTTGGATTTTGAGGAAATCATTATCATTAGGATACCCTTTGGCTATTTGTGACTTTACATTTCCCTTAGAGTGTTTCTGAATAAGCTGTTGAATCTGTATTATTTTGATCATTTTATATTATTTGGCTTTTAATTTAATTGTATTTATTCTCTTTTTTTAAATGTATTATTCAGTCCTGTGTTTATTGACTTTAGTTGATGTGTTTTTAACGATCAAGTTTTGCCCAACTATTTATTTAATACCTGGGTAGGGGGGTGTTATTTATTTGTATTGTTGGTTTGTGAAGCACTTTGTGTAACCCTTTGTGTATGGAAAGTGCTATGTAAATAAAGTTTGATTGGTCGTGGGATTGATTTAATACCATACAGAGCAGGAATGTGGCAGCGCATCACCAAACACTCTTATGTTTCAAATGTTTGATAAGGCTGTCCTGATCACTACAAATATATAAATGAGTGAGATGAAGACAGCTATAGCCTTGATCTGGCTCTACCGGATCTAATCTCACTACTGCTTCATGTGTTCTGTCCAGTGTTGGGTGTAACGCGTTACTGTTATAATTCAGTAATCACACTATAGTTATTAACATTGCGCGAAAAAATTACTAGATTCTCCCTTTGACAGACTAGACTCGAGTAGTTACTACATTATTCAGAAGTTTACAGTAACTTTGATAATAACACAGGAATAATAAATGCCTCTCTCTCCCTCTCCTGACAGCCCGTCTGTATCATGTAGCTCGCTGATCCAGTGAATGAGTGACCCGACACGAAAGTAAATAATAAACCTATTTATAACTAGTTTAGCTAGTTCCAGGGGTAGATACGATTGGTAAATGTGATAGGTCTAACTTTGAACAATTTTAAATATTTCTAGTCACTAGAGGGATTTCCACCGCAGGTTTATATTTGCAACATTTGCGTGACTTGTCCACATACAACTGTTACAGGGTTTGTGCTGCAGTGCAGAGACAGAGTCATCAACAGCTATAACTTTCGAGGGGCGGAAGTATGCCCATTATTTTGAATTTGTCAGAAGAAAGGACATAAATGTGACAGTAAGGTGCAAACTGTGTCCAGGCTAGAACCTCTCAAACACCTGCAAAGGCAACATGCTAACACGAAGCTAGTAGCTAAAGACCCCCGAACCCAGAGTGATGATGTTGAGTGTGTGCTGACTCCGAACAAGCAGCAAAAACTAGAATTTTCCCAGTTATTAACTTGTGTTATGTCTTCCTGATTGCTATAGTAATTGATGTGTGCACATGTACAGATGCAGCACTTCATTTCAGACTCCAGTTTACAGCTTCCTGCCTACGACCTGCCTAAAACCAGTATAGAGAACCGCAGTGACGCGTCGTAAAACCCGGAAATAAGTTAGCATGTTTAGTACTTCCGGTTCCTTCCTCAAAAAGCAATGCATTTTTTCCATAGGGTTTTGGAAAATAGCTCGAAATAAGGTCTGTGGTTGACACAAATTTAAGAGATGAATCACGTTTTGTTCTACGACATTAAATACATCAGCAGTGACCCCACTGGGGATTTTTGAAGAGTTTACGTGTCTGAAAAACGATGGTTGTTACCGAATGGCTGAATAGGACTACAGAAATTGTCGAGGCCGTTTTACGTCATTACGCCGAACACGTAAACACTCCCGCTAAGTTTGTTTTCCCCTGTGTTCTTCTTGAAAGCAAGTACCTGCCTATCTTTAGTATCTGTATATCTATATCTGACCATTAGAATCTGTATTTTTGAAATTGTCGTTTTTAACACCGTAGTTTTACAAATTATAGAATAATTAATTACCAGTGTTTTCCAATTTTACTCGGCAGTTCGTTTCGTTAGCTAACGTTAGCTAAAGCTAGCGCTACTAGTTGGCTACGCAATGGTTTGTTGCTTTGCTCCGGGTTGCAGCCAAAGGTCTTCGCATGAAACGTGCTTGTTCTATCGTTTCCCGGCCGATGTTTTCCAAAGGAGAGTCTGGATTCGTGTCATGAGGTAAGCTGACGTTACATTTTTGTCCATGTCACGGTGAAATGTAAATAATGGGTAGTGACTGTATCGCCGTTTTAGAGATGGCGCTGCTGAAAAGACCGCAACATAAGTAAAGATAATGAATACATCCTATTAAAACCTGCGTGGCTTATATGATAAGTCTAATTAGTGCAAGCAGCATAACGTTTCACCATGTAACTAAAGATTGTAGTCAGGGAAATCAGTTTGACATATTGAACTAATAACAAATCACCTCTGGCTGGCAGAGAACTCTCTGCTCCATAGCTTCTCTTAGACGTAAAATCACATGTACATTTTACATTTATATTCAATTTAATATTCCATCCCTCACATACTTTTGTATATATAATAACTTATATTGTGTTTTTCTTGTTATGCTGCTGCAACACAAACATTTCCCAAATTGGGAACAATACAGTAATATCTTATCTTAATTAATTAAGAAATATAACTATTATAATTAGTGTAGCAGCTGACACCTATTTTCAATATGGATTAATCTACCATTTATTTCTTTAGTTCAATTTTCATCTATAAAAATGTCAAAATAGTGAACATGTTCCCGAGACTTATCGAAGTGCAAGGTTATATCTTTAGATGTTTTGTTTTAGCCTATGTACTGTATGTCTTAATGCTCTTATATGTGACTGTGTGACTTCCATGAAATTAATATTTTATATCTTCCCAACAGACTAGCTGGCAGGAAACCTAACACTCTAACAACCACAACATTGCAAAGGCGAGTAAATGTAAATTAAAGACAATTCACAATTTTTTTATTTCTTCTTCTTTCTTGCAGTGAGATGAAGCTGACCTTGCACTTGGTGCCAGTAAGGATGTTCCTCACGCAGGCTGAATGTTTCTCCTTCCTTACTGACACAGAAGCCCTTGATTTGCAATGCTTCACTAATTGTCATTTCCCTGGCTCTGTAGGGACACTTTACCTCCAGCACAGCGGAAGCCCCTACCAGACCATCTGGAGATGCCCCCAACAATCCTGATAGGGAGAGCCACAAATCTGACTCATGGACCTGCATCTGGGTTGCAGTGGTGAATGCCCTGACGCCCTCACATTCATTCATAGTCCCCCACTGTACAGACAAAACACCATCAAGGGCTTGTTGTTGCCCTAGCACCCTGGCAATAAAGGAAGCAGTCACACGCTTTGACGTCAGGACAGCTCCAAAGTTGCTGGCAGTCAACCTTCCTTTCCTGAACAAATGCCAGTTTGGGTTGGTTCGCTGACCAGTGGTAGCCACCTGAATTGCCCTCTGTTGCTCCTCAGACAATGCCATGCTTGCCACAATTGCCTCAGGTCCCTGATGCCCAACAGATTTGATAATTTCAGGAACATTAAGTGTTTCCAAGCTGCAGTGTTCCTCTTCTGGCTTGGGGGAGAGAAGCCAAGAAATTCCTGAAAACCTGCCCCCGAGTCTGTCCCTCAGCCAGTCACGATCTTCGGAGGTGGGCTCTCTTGTGAGCGGGTTAAATTAGTTATTGGTTTCAACAGTCACATTAAAACAGTTACTAAATCAGCGCTTACTATCACCTAAAGGACATATCTAGGATTAAAAGACTAATGTCACAGCAGGATTTGGAAAAACGTGTCCATGCTTTTATCTTCAGTAGACTGGACTACTGCAATGGTGTCTTCACAGGTCTCACTAAAAAATCTATTAGAAAGCTGCAGCTGATTCAGAACACCGCTGCTCGAGTCCTTACCAACACTAAGAAAGTGGATCACATCACTCCTGTTCTGAAGTCTTTACACTGGCTTCCTGTGTGTCAAAGAATAGATTTCAAAATACTGCTGCTGTTTATAAAGCACTGAATGGTTTAGGCCCAAAATACATTTCTGACCTCCTGCTAAATTATGAACCATCCAAGTCTCTCAGGTCTTCAGGGACGGGTCAGCTTTCTGTCCCCAGAGTCAGAACTAAACATGGAGAAGCAGCGTTCAGTTATTATGCTCCAAATATCTGGAACAAACTCCCAGAAACTTGCAGGTCTGCTAAAACTCTTACTACTTTTAAATCCAGGCTGAGGACTTTTCTTTTTGTCGCTGCTTTTAATTGAACTATTCATATCTTAGTCTGCACTGTAACTTTTATCCATGTATTTTTTCTTTTAATGTTTATTTTATTAGCTTTTCTTTTTAATGACTGATTTTAAATGCCATTTTCTGAATGTCTTTCATTTTTTGTAAAGCACTTTGAATTGCCTTGTGTTGAAAAGTGCTATATAAATAAACTTGCCTTGCCTAATAAAGATTTCATGTGACACATACAATTGATTTGTTGATGGGAATTAATGTGAATAAATGAACTCTAGGTTAACGGTACTCTTGCTATCACTACTCACCGACACTATAAACCTTGTCCCTCATGCTAGCCCTGACAACACCGGTAAGCACACCTTCATCTAGGCTGCACTGTTACGTGTCCTGACTTGTAGTGGTTCTCTCCTCTATCTACACTCTTCTTGTCATCTTTGTAAAACGATATCAGACTGGTAATTGACACAGCCATGACTTCTAGTTAAATTCAGTGTGGCTAAAATGAAAAGCTTTGTTCAAATATGCAAGCACCCGAAAGTCAAATTCAGCTTTATTGTAAAAGATTCGACATGTGTTATACATCCAGAAATATCGAAATATCGTTTCCCACAGTGTGACATGTATACATAAAACAAAACAAAAAGGGCCTAGATAAACGTGGTATACATTAAACAAAACAAAAAGGGCCTAGATAACCGGGGTATACAGTTTAAAATGTTAATATATTTAAAGTGTTCAAAGTGCAGTTTCAGTGCAAGTCAGTTGAAACAATCTTAAGTTGGCGTGACGTTGAAGTAGTGCGACCCTGCTGCTGTACTGACTTGTAGTTCGTTTATAGCATAACGTTAGCATTTTGCTTCTGGCGACTATATTTATGATTCAAAAATTATAAAAGTAGGGTTGACATGTGGAGATTATCCGGCTGAACAAAACCTGATCCCTCTCTTAAATGTGTGTCAACCACAGACCTTATTTCGAGCTATTTTCCAAAATCCTATGGAGAATTTGCATTGGTTTTTCACGAAGGAACCGGAAGAAGTTTACTTCCGGGTTTTACGACGCGTCACTGCGGTTCTCTATAGAGGAATGTTAAGCCCTCCCACTATTTTCCAAGAGGGCGTTGCCAGATTTTAAATTTCAGGTTTTAACAAGGAGATGGCGCTTCATTCACAAATACAGAAAGACAAGTTTCATGGACTTTCAGTTGTGTTTTGAAGAGCATTTCAACACATCAATATTTTAGATCAACTAAAGTATATCTAATCTTGTAATTCAATAATATATAGTCTTTATATATTAAATAATCATAATTATAATGTAAATGTTTACATTACACTTCTTTATTTGTTATGCTCATACTTTTACCTTTACAATCGTTTGCTTTAATATGCAGTATATTTTTTGTATATTTTTGTGTTTGCTTCCTCCTGCTCCCTTTTGGACACATACTGTATGATTTATTATTATTATTAATATGAAGATATTATTAAGATAGATGTTACTTTATTGATTGAACATTTTAATTTAGAATGTGCTGTCCCACGGTAATTCAGAAGGCTCACAGGTCACATTCCGACCATTATTTAAAACAATAGGTGCTTTCACACCGTCTACAGTTTGATTTGTATAGAGGGAGCTCTGTCAGTTTTCGAATTACCCATTTGCTTTCGGGGAGCCCTATTCTTCAGAGCATATCCTGCTACTAAATATGTCACACGCACGCTCTGTTGACTGGCGCAGCAGCGCGGATGCGATCAATTGCTATAAAAACACTCTTCTACTAATACAGACGGTGTCACTATGCCGGCGGATGTGGCCGTTGTTGAAGCCTCTTCAGGCTCCGCATCGGCAGGCCTCTCCCTCGGTGTGGAGCTGTCAAGCTCGACCCTAACGCCGCTTACAGCCGGCCAACTAACAGTTGTTTTCCGTTCACGTTGTCATTTTTAGACTCCTTCGCTTCTTTGCTTGTGAATCCAAAAGCTGTGACGCTTGGCTGTTTTTGTTTTGCCATATTTTTTATTACAAAGCCAGAGTTAAAAAAATATCAATATGAACATTTCAAATACCGCGCCGGCATCCCCGCCATAACTATAGCAACGTAAGTAAGAATGCAGCGCCGCCACGTACAGATGGCAACACCCAGATATATTCACAAATATAAAACAAATATTCAGAAACTGTAATGAACAATAACTATTATTTCTTTCAAGAACTGTTATTTACAGAAACTCAACATTTCTAATCTGTGTGACACAAATATGCACAATTGTTTTGGGCTCCCCCTAGTTATCTCAAAGTCAGCCTTCAGGGCAGCTCCCTCCCTCTTCGGGGGAGCCAAGCTCCTCCTGGCTCCCCCCCATTTCGAACAGTGTCTGTGGCTGAATGGCCAGCGATTAGGTGCGGCGCATTTATCATAGGTGATCAGAGCTAACTGCCTGCCGTCAGATTTCATTTAAAAAACAGATCTGATTTTAAGACTATTTCTGCGCTCATAAAGAATGATAAGAATAAGAATAATGCGTATTGAACTGGTTTCATTAATTAGTGAGTTTATTTAACATTAGAACCGCCAATCGGGTCAATTTGTGTGATGTGTGTTGTGTGTGTGCAATGTAACTTTTTTTCAATAAAATATTAAAGTCTCCCAGTCCGTGACTTTTCCTGAAAGTGTGTTATGTAGCATCCTATGTTGTTAAAAATTGCATTCTAATAGCGGGATTTGACGGGTTTAGGTAGGCCTATACAAAAACCTCTGGCGGTTCTAGTGTTAAGGTAATTAGGTACAGTAGAAGCCCTTTTTTATCAGTAACGAATTTAGCAGTTGAACATAAAAGTCAACTAACTGAGGGTCACTTGCAATGACAGTGTTGTGTCTAACTGTAAGCTTGTCCCTCAGAGTAACCTACAGTTAATTTAGCTGCTGGAGAAGAAAGATCAAGGGGGGAGGGGGGGAGAGAGCTGTGGTTGATGGGTCATTAGTTGTGTAAATACACAGCTGAGAGCTGGCGTTTCATTCAGACTGTTTAAAAAACGGTAACAACAGACTATTTTTCTTAGCAGATGCATGTCAATTTAAATCAACAAATACAACTATTTTTTAAATCAATACATACAACTATTTTTTAAATCAATAAAAACATTTTCTAAATCCATAAAAGCATTTAAATTAATTTTGGGAGTCATGACGTCGTTACTTTGTTGAGAATGTGGCCGTGTAATAAGCGGGATAATTTGCAGCGACTTGTTCCTTATGGGGAAAATAACACCCGTCATGTGTGTGTAGAGGTGTGTGTGGTTAAAACAATTTCATGAAGTGAAGGAATTTCCTTCTATCAAACAGCTGTGGGCAGCAGTGAGTGTCACGGACATGAATTCATAGATCAAGGCAGACTGGTGCACACACTCTCCTGTCCTGCCAGGCGACATGCCCGTTCTAAGCCGTGTCCCTCACTCCTCACATCCCAAGCATCCCCAAAAAGTGTATTATGTTGTTACATCTCAGATGTTATGTTTCAGTTGTGCTCTGTCTATGTTCAATGATGCAAACTTGTCACCTTTCGGCGAAATTCGCCGTTTTGAATCCAAAA
This sequence comes from Notothenia rossii, assembly GCF_949606895.1. Taxonomy (NCBI): domain Eukaryota; kingdom Metazoa; phylum Chordata; class Actinopteri; order Perciformes; family Nototheniidae; genus Notothenia; species Notothenia rossii. The sequence continues at coordinate 43,106,521 of NC_136905.1, read as the reverse complement.
TAAGTCGTTTGTATCTGCAATAAAAATATTTTTGGGGTATGGGGGGGTCTGGGACCCGGAGTAATCTGCGGCCGTGAGCTGTTATGTGCCATCATGACACACATGGTGTTCTTTTTTTATATATTATAATGAAGTACGAGCTGTGTGCTCGAGTCTTCCTGCCTGTCGGCTCTGCTCATGGATGTATAATAAGGCTCTGCTGCTCCGAGATGATGGTCTAGCTTCAGCAGCTACATTACCTACGGGTGCGTTCGTTAATATTAACTGTGCGTCCGGAGTCACTGTGGCACAGACTGGACCGCTGGTGAACAGCTGTTAGAACGGGCCGTTCAGGTGTTCAGATCAGAGCTCCCTGTCGGAGCGGCAGAGCGTGATGTGAACTGAAAAGGTTTTCTGTGGCAATATTATTTAAGGAATCGTTGAGCTAGCTAGCTAGCATACATTGTCATTATCTGCTAACGTTAGCTTTAGCCTTCTATTTCTAATAGTTTTTTTCATAGGCTATAAACAGAGGTGGTATAAGTATATATATATTGTACTTGAGTAAAAGTAGAAGTACTCAGATCTTGTACTTGAGTAAAAGTAGAAGCACCAAGATCTTGTACTAGAGTAAAAGTAGAAGTACTCAGATCTTGTACTTGAGTAAAAGTAGAAGCACTCAGGTCTTGTACTTGAGTAAAAGTAGAAGCACACAGATCTTGTACTAGAGTAAAAGTAGAAGTACTCAGGTCTTGTACTTGAGTAAAAGTAATAGTCCCAGAGTTTAGGAATACTCTGTTACAGTAAAAGTCCTGCATTCAAAATGTTCCTCAAGTAAAAGTAGAAAAGTATTATCATCAAAATATAGTGAAAGTCGCGACAGTAAAAGTAGTCTTTGTGCAGATTGGTCCATTTCAGAATAATAGATATTTAAGCAATAGCTCACGACAGGCCGTGGTATATGCTCATTATATCACAGCTAAGGGGCGTGGTTCGGCCCGACGCGAAGCAGAGGGTCGACAACCCCCTTTGCTGTGATATAATGAGCATATATCACGGCCTGAAGTGAGCTATTGCTTTTATAAAACGGTTACCAAGTGTGGCAATATGAAAGAAAAATACACACTCTAATTTAAATAGTTTTTATTCGTAAATAATGATGTTCAAAATGAAATAGTCCCTCCGTTGCCTTCTGCACAAAACATAGTGCAAGGTGGTTGCTATGTAACAACACTAACAGCAAGCGAACATATTAGACAGAGAGCGTTGATCCATTATTTGGCTGTTTATTTACATTAATGTGTATGTTGCTGTTTATTGTGCATCCACTGAAAAACTGTCCAGCATCAGTAACATGGCTTACGTGGTCACTTGTATAGGTTGAGGTTGTTCGAGGCTGTTGCTTGGTGTGGCGAGAATATTGCTCCACTTTCTCCGGTCCCCGAGATTGGGCTTCCAGTAGCTCTGGAGAGAGCTTTCGCACCTGTGGCCACTAACGGTCATAATTTCTCTGCTTTGTTTCAAGACCCGCATCGGAAAGCTTTTGAATGGTGGTACTTTTCCAGTTGGTTTACCTGCTCTTCAACTGCACACTGAATATGTTTTGCCGTTTGATGTCTATGTCCAGACCGCTGCGTAAAAAAGGAGGGCTTCTGCCCCGTTACTTCTCCGCTGCTTTCTTGTTCCAGTATGAAAAGCAAACTGCATTCAGTTTGCTTTTCAGCCCAACGGTATACTGTTTTTCTCAGAGGCGGAGGGATACTGACTTGTTGTGAAAAGTAACTTACAATTCTACCCGTGGTATACACTCAGTATATCACGGCTAAGAACCAATCAGATTGCTTGATTTGACTTGTCCGTTTTATAAGATATGTTCTATAATGATTGATCATTTTACGTTATTCCGTGGGGTGGGGGAGCCGGGGGCTCGGATCCTTGTCACCTTTTTCATACCTGATGAGTTTGTATCCCTGTATGTTAAAAAGCCTCAGTCACCTTAATTCATGTAATAAAAACATCTCAGGTCAGTAACACTCAAAGCTAAATGTGCAATACCATGTTCAGCTATGTTACTATTTATAATGTTATTGTCGTCACATCAGAAGATGTACTTATTGGAATGATTTCTTAACTTACAGTTGGCTATTTTTTACAATGCGTGTTGGAAGGATTTATTAAATTACTATGAATATTGTCATTGTTGAAGGCTTTTAGAGAAGGGTGAACTATAAGCCTGAATTTCATAACATTTTATACCTAAAAACATAAAAGCCACAATAAATAAATCACAATTATTAGGGTCTGAGACCTAGGTCGGCGAAGACCCTATTGAAATCGGTCGCGCAGCGACCGATAAACCTGCGAAACACACACAAAACAGGGAAAACGACCGGCAAAAGCACAGAAAAGGTTCGGAAATCATGACGGGTGATAGGCCGCGTGAGCCCAGTCACGTGGGCTTTGCCCACGTGACTGCAACTCGCATGATTGATATCGGTAGGATAAATTTAGTCGCTCGCCACGCGAGCGATAACCATGCAAAACCCACACAAAACAGGGCAAAAGACGGGCAAAAGTGGCCTAAATCATGACAGTAGGTAGCCCACGCCAACCGAGTCACATGGGCGCTTAACGTTAACTCCCCCTACTTTAACTTTCACGTAAACCAACGAAACTCGCTACGCATATCTAGGGTGCGGAGACGAGCAAAAAAGCCTCTTGGAGGGGTATAAAATAACGTACAGTAAGTCGGCCATTTGAATTTGGCGTTGGAAAAACGCGATTTATCGCGTTTTTCGTCCTCCGCACTTTAACGAACTCCTCCTAGGGACTTTATCCGTACGACTCCAAATTCGTCGGGTAGCTTCTCGACAAATGGGCGATCTAAAGTTATCACGGAACTTCTTTTCTTTCGCACGGCGCAGCCGTGATTTGGCGCCAAAGTTCGCGTTCGCTCGATGCCATCCCTCGCCATGGAACACGATGATGTCATAATTCAAACTGACATGCTCAGAACGCCACCAAAATTCACATGATGATTAACACTGCGGCCCTGAACAGCTCTACGTCAAATCCGATGTTACTTAATATGGCGTTACCATGGCAACGGATCCCTCGCCATAACACACGGTGTCGCTGTAACTCCAATGGACACGGTCCCATCGTCCCCCAATCTTCACTTTTATATCACCGGTGAATGCCTCAACAGCTCTACATGAAATCTGAGATCTCATCGTATGCCGTTTCCATGGCAACGAATCCCTCGCCAAAAAACACGATGTTCTGTTAACTCAATGGAAAATCGTCCAAACGGCACCAGACTTCATATGATGAGTGATGGTCAGGCCCTAAACAGCTCTATGCCAATTATGGGATGTCATCGTATGCCGTTTCCATGGCAACGCATCCCTCGCCATACAACTCTATGTTGTCGTAATTCAATGGAAAATCGTCCAAACGCCACCAGACTTCATATGATGGGTGATGGTCAGGCCCTAAACAGCTCTATGCCAATTATGGGATGTCATAATTTGCCGTTTCCATGGCAACGCATCCCCCTCCATAAAACCAAATGTTGTCTTAACTCAATGGAAAATGGTCCAAACGGCACCAGACTTCAGATCACAGTTAATGGTCCGGCCCTCAACACCTCAATGTCACAATAGTGAGTTTTCCTCAAAAGCTGTTGCCATGGCAACGCGTCCCTCACCAAAATAACCGATGTTCTGTTAACTCAATGGAAAATCGTCCAAACGGCACCAGACTTCATATGATGGGTGACGGTCAGGCCCTGAACAGCTCTAACTCCATTATGGGGTGTCATCATATGCCGTTGCCATGGCGACAGATCCCTCGCCATGAAACACGGTGTTGTGTTAACTCAATGGAAAATCGTCCAAACGGCAACAGACTTCAGATGATGGCTAATGGTCCGGCCCTCAACAGCTCTACGCCAATTATGCGATGTCATCATATGCCGTTTCCATGGCAACGCATCCCTCGCCAAAAAACACGATGTTGTGTTAACTCAATGGAAAATGGTCCAAACGGCACCAGACTTCAGATCACAGTTAATGGTCCGGCCCTCAACACCTCAATGTGACAATAGTGACTTTTCCTCAAAAGCTGTTGCCATGGCAACACATCCCTCACCAAAATACCCGATGTTCTGTTAACTCAATGGAAAATCGTCCAAACGGCACCAGACTTCAGACTATCATTAATGGTCAGGCCCTCAACAGCTCTATGTCAATTAGGGGATGTCATCATATGCCGTTGCCATGGCAACGCATCCCTCGCCATAAAACACAATGTTCTCTTAATTCCATGGAAAATCGTCCAAACGCCACCAGACTTCATATGATGGGTGATGGTCAGGCCCTAAACAGCTCTATGCCAATTATGGGATGTCATCATTTGCCGTTTCCATGGCAACACATCCCCCTCCATAAAACCCAATGTTGTCTTAACTCAATGGAAAATGGTCCAAACGGCACCAGACTTCAGATCACAGTTAATGGTCCGGCCCTCAACACCTCAATGTTACAATAGTGAGTTTTCCTCAAAAGCTGTTGCCATGGCAACGCATCCCTCACCAAAATAACCGATGTTCTGTTAACTCAATGGAAAATCGTCCAAACGGCACCAGACTTCATATGATGGGTGACGGTCCGGCCCTGAACAGCTCTAACTCCATTGTGGGGTGTCATCATATGCCGTTGCCATGGCCACAGATCCCTCGCCATGAAACACGGTGTTGTGTTAACTCAATGGAAAATCGTCCAAACGGCAACAGACTTCAGATGATGGGTGACGGTCAGGCCCTGAACAGCTCTAACTCCATTATGGGGTGTCATCATATGCCGTTGCCATGGCGACAGATCCCTCGCCATGAAACACGGTGTTGTGTTAACTCAATGGAAAATCGTCCAAACGGCAACAGACTTCAGATGATGGCTAATGGTCCGGCCCTCAACAGCTCTACGCCAATTATGCGATGTCATCATATGCCGTTTCCATGGCAACGCATCCCTCGCCAAAAAACACGATGTTGTGTTAACTCAATGGAAAATGGTCCAAACGGCACCAGACTTCAGATCACAGTTAATGGTCCGGCCCTCAACACCTCAATGTGACAATAGTGACTTTTCCTCAAAAGCTGTTGCCATGGCAACACATCCCTCACCAAAATACCCGATGTTCTGTTAACTCAATGGAAAATCGTCCAAACGGCACCAGACTTCAGACTATCATTAATGGTCAGGCCCTCAACAGCTCTATGTCAATTAGGGGATGTCATCATATGCCGTTGCCATGGCAACGCATCCCTCGCCATAAAACACAATGTTCTCTTAATTCCATGGAAAATCGTCCAAACGCCACCAGACTTCATATGATGGGTGATGGTCAGGCCCTAAACAGCTCTATGCCAATTATGGGATGTCATCATTTGCCGTTTCCATGGCAACGCATCCCCCTCCATAAAACCCAATGTTGTCTTAACTCAATGGAAAATGGTCCAAACGGCACCAGACTTCAGATCACAGTTAATGGTCCGGCCCTCAACACCTCAATGTTACAATAGTGAGTTTTCCTCAAAAGCTGTTGCCATGGCAACGCATCCCTCACCAAAATAACCGATGTTCTGTTAACTCAATGGAAAATCGTCCAAACGGCACCAGACTTCATATGATGGGTGACGGTCCGGCCCTGAACAGCTCTAACTCCATTGTGGGGTGTCATCATATGCCGTTGCCATGGCCACAGATCCCTCGCCATGAAACACGGTGTTGTGTTAACTCAATGGAAAATCGTCCAAACGGCAACAGACTTCAGATGATGGCTAATGGTCCGGCCCTCAACAGCTCTACGCCAATTATGCGATGTCATCATATGCCGTTTCCATGGCAACGCATCCCTCGCCAAAAAACACAATGTTGTCGTAATTCAATGGAAAATCGTCCAAACGGCACCAGACTTCAGATCACAGTTAATGGTCCGGCCCTCAACACCTCACTGTGAAAATAGTGAGTTTTCCTCAAAAGCTGTTGCCATGGCAACGCATCCCTCGCCAAAATACCCGGTATTGTCATAACTCCATGGGAAATCGTCCAAACGGCACCAGACTTCAGACTATCATTAATGGTCAGGCCCTCAACAGCTCGATGTCAATTAGGGGATGTCATCATATGCCGTTGCCATGGCAACGCATCCCTCGCCATAAAACACAATGTTCTCTTAATTCCATGGAAAATCGTCCAAACGCCACCAGACTTCATATGATGGGTGATGGTCAGGCCCTAAACAGCTCTATGCCAATTATGGGGTGTCATCATTTGCCGTTTCCATGGCAACGCATCCCCCTCCATAAAACCCAATGTTGTCTTAACTCAATGGAAAATGGTCCAAACGGCACCAGACTTCAGATCACAGTTAATGGTCCGGCCCTCAACACCTCAATGTCACAATAGTGAGTTTTCCTCAAAAGCTGTTGCCATGGCAACGCATCCCTCACCAAAATAACCGATGTTCTGTTAACTCAATGGAAAATCGTCCAAACGGCACCAGACTTCATATGATGGGTGACGGTCAGGCCCTGAACAGCTCTAACTCCATTATGGGGTGTCATCATATGCCGTTGCCATGGCGACAGATCCCTCGCCATGAAACACGGTGTTGTGTTAACTCAATGGAAAATCGTCCAAACGGCAACAGACTTCAGATGATGGCTAATTGTCCGGCCCTCAACAGCTCTACGCCAATTATGCGATGTCATCATATGCCGTTTCCATGGCAACGCATCCCTCGCCAAAAAACACGATGTTGTGTTAACTCAATGGAAAATGGTCCAAACGGCACCAGACTTCAGATCACAGTTAATGGTCCGGCCCTCAACACCTCAATGTGACAATAGTGACTTTTCCTCAAAAGCTGTTGCCATGGCAACGCATCCCTCACCAAAATACCCGATGTTCTGTTAACTCAATGGAAAATCGTCCAAACGGCACCAGACTTCAGACTATCATTAATGGTCAAGCCCTCAACAGCTCTATGTCAATTAGGGGATGTCATCATATGCCGTTGCCATGGCAACGCATCCCTCGCCATAAAACACAATGTTCTCTTAATTCCATGGAAAATCGTCCAAACGCCACCAGACTTCATATGATGGGTGATGGTCAGGCCCTAAACAGCTCTATGCCAATTATGGGATGTCATCATTTGCCGTTTCCATGGCAACGCATCCCCCTCCATAAAACCCAATGTTGTCTTAACTCAATGGAAAATGGTCCAAACGGCACCAGACTTCAGATCACAGTTAATGGTCCGGCCCTCAACACCTCACTGTGAAAATAGTGAGTTTTCCTCAAAAGCTGTTGCCATGGCATCGCATCCCTCGCCAAAATACCCGGTATTGTCATAACTCCATGGAAAATCGTCCAAACGGCACCAGACTTCAGACTATCATTAATGGTCAGGCCCTCAACAGCTCTATGTCAATTAGGGGATGTCATCATATGCCGTTGCCATGGCAACGCATCCCTCGCCATAAAACACAATGTTCTCTTAATTCCATGGAAAATCGTCCAAACCGCACCACACTTCAGATGACAGTTGATGGTCCGGCCCTCAACACCTGAATATGACAATAGTGAGTTTTCCTCAAAAGCTGTTGCCATGGCAACGCATCCCTCGCCGTTAAGCACGATATTGCTAAAACTCCTGTTTAAATGTTCAAAAAGTGTTCAAATTTCACATGTGTGCTAACAGTCAACCCCTCGAGACATATATGTGTCAGTTTTGAGATTTCGTCAAATGTCGTTGCTATGGTAACTAAATGGTCGCCGTGAAACACGGTTCTCTCATAACTCCAGTTAACTTGCTCCAAACGGCCCAAAACTTCACAGGTTTGATAACGATGCAGCCCTCAACACATCTAGGCGTATTATGGGGTGTCATCAAATTCCGTTGCCATGGCGACAGATCACTCCCCATCAAACACAATGTTTGTGATACTGCTGTAACTCCTGTGTACGTTGTCCGATCGGCCTGAAACTTCCCACGTTTGCCAACGGCCGAGTCCTCGAGACATCTGCCTGACGTCGACGTGCGGACAACAGCCTGCGGAGCGTCGAAGACCCGCTCAACGCTGCTCGCAGCTTTAATTCTAGTTATTTTTACCTCCCGTATTGCTTTTAACCCACCAGCTTTTATGGTGTTACATACAGTCTATGGTCACTCAGAGTAACCTACAGTTAATTTAGCTGCTGGAGAAGAAAGATCAGGGGGGAGGGGGGGAGAGAGCTGTGGTTGATGGGCCATTAGTTGTGTAAATACACAGCTGAGAGCTGCCGTTTCATTCAGACTGTTTAAAAAACGGTAACAACGGACTATTTTTCTTAGCGGATGCATGTCAATTTAATTCAATACATACAACTATTTTTTAAATCAATAAAAACATTTTCTAAATCCATAAAAGCATTTAAATTACTATTGGGAGTCATGTTGTTACTTTGTTGAGAATGTGGCCATGTAATAAGCGGGATAATTTGCAGCGACTTGTTCCTTATGGGGAAAATAACACCCTTCATGCAGATGAGGATCCCTCCGCTACACTTTGGGATCCTGATCGACCGACGAAGCTCCATTAAAATCTACATATTTTTTGGTGAATTACTGAGTTTAGGCACGTTAATAACGTTTTAATGAAGTTGAATACAGTATATTCATATGTGTCAGTGATTTCATGTCAATTCAGCGAACATAAACATAAATGATCGTGGTGAAGATGATGATTAAATTAGGATTAAAAATCGAGAGCCGGGCTGCATTTCCTCCCGTTCGTTTTTTTTCGAATAACACAATTATTTTGCTAAATAACAACATGGTGCTGTTTTGTAAATGATTACATGTCTCTTATTTAGCACAGTAGTATGATATCCGTGACATATGGATCTTAACAAAGTTCCGCTGTACATCCAGCGTACTGTATGAGACTTTATTTCACATGAGCTCCAGTGTGGAACCCCACTGCACCCCCTGGTGGATCAATGATCCATTGCAGCTGGCTTCATTATAATTACATTTATCTATCACGGGGGCGGTCTCAAGTCAAGCTGGAGGTTTTCCCTTGAGCGAGGGCAGATCACGTACCAATCACGGCCCTCACGTTTCAAACTGTCTGAAATGAATCGCTACATCTGTAGGCCTACGTTTTACGTTTTGGCTATAGGCTGTTGCTAAGTAACGCAAAAGTAATGTAAAGAGTAATGGAACAATTAGAGTAATATATTACTGTTTTTAAAGAAATGACTAATGTGTAATACATTACTTTTTTTGAGTAAAGACCCCATCACTGGTTCTGTCTGATGCTGAAATAAAGAAAAAGTGAGCTTTAGTTCCTCACCTGTTGATTCTTAGCCCTACCGCCCCGAGAGGATGTGTCAGCAGAATATTTGTTCTCATCCTGAATCAGCCTCTCTACTTCCTGTCTGATGCTCCACGTCTGGTTGGGGGGGTCTGGAGAGCTGGACAGGAGGCTAGCCAATCCCGTGCCTCCATTCATCTCTGGAACAGGGTCAGTCTGTCCTTGTCTCTTGAGTATGGACTCTGGAAAAGTCGTTTGAAAGGGGCAGGATGTCTGCTCTTGTATGAATCCCACAGCACTGGGTTCATTAGAAGGAAAGAGAAAACAAGATCAAAACTGCTTTAAAACATTTGGTGTAACTGTAATGAGGTTTGGAGGTTGGAGGGAAGCAGCAAACATTTTTTATGGTACAATGTTGGATATTCCTAGGTTGAATAAAAGACTGAAGAAACAGATAGACAATACATATTAGGGTTAATTGCATGTTAAGCACAAACATTCACACAGGCTGGTGGTACACAGACAAACATATTTCTCTGGTAGGCATTAGCTCAGCTCATAATTCAGTCTTGACATAATTACAATATTATTTATTTAAAAACTCTTCCATTATTAGTTCACTAAACTAGTTATCTTAACAGGCAACATAATGACTTTTCATCTTGAAATGTTGTACAAATATGAATTACTTTATTGTGAATTTATAAGTAGAGTGGTCGTAGTAATTACTTTTTTTGGTAGTCCGACCACAGAGGTTATTTTTGCAAAAATATCAATGGGATTTTTCCATTTGATTTTGGAATATCAAAGAAAATAAGACCAGTAAAGCAGCAGGATAATCTTCACATATTAACACCACTTCATCATTTCTGGAGTAAAATGCTAATGTTTGGCTATAAAGAATACAGCACGCAAGAGAACCAGAACGTTGGGTTACGTATTGTAACCCTAGCTATATAAGCACAGGCTCCGCCCTCTACTGGACTCTATGGGTACTACCTCTCAACCATACTATGCGAGCATTCATCATCTGAGATATTTATAACCGTAGCCGAATGCGCGCGCAAGCCCACCGTATATAAGTCGGCCTCGCCTCCTGGCTGTCACCCTACACTTCTCGTCAGCGAGCAGCATAGGACAGACAGGGTCCCGAGTAAAGGGCTCTGCCTCCGCCTGTGCTTATATAACTAGGGTTACAATGCGTAACCCACTGTTATATCTCACACAGGCTCCGCCCTCTACTAAACTCTATGGGTACAGTGGCTGGAGCCCTGATTCGTAAACGCCCTGTCGTCCAACAACATTGAGTCACCACACTGCCCCTGATCTGCTTTTTTTGGTTAACAGCCACTGCACCGCAACCTCCTCTACTCCGGTTGTGACCGGGGAGATGTGGGGGCCGCAGTTTACCTGGCTGATAGGGCACACTCAGACACGCTTACCTTGTGAATAGTGTGCCTGGAAAACAGTGAGCTGTATGGGGCTTACTGCGCACCATGTTTCCCGGGTCCCCAAGGAGCATGGGGAGAACGTAAGTGCACTATGTCCAGGGGGGGACCCACACCGGCTGTTGTTATGCCTGCTGTGACGTTACATTACTCCGTTCTCCGCTTGTAATTATGTCGTTACAAGCTTCAAAGTTGTATTTATCATCTGAATTTGCCGAAACAAGTTTAATATTCTTAAAGCCAAGACTTTGTTTAATTGAAATCAGCTGAAAACAAACTGTAACGGACCCTGCCGTGTTATTTATGATTACTCTACGCTTACATTCATAATGTCAGCCGGAGGGAGGGGGAAAGAGCAGATTGCCTGTTATCTTCCCTTTACAAGCTTAAAGAATGTATTTATCGTGTGAGTTTGGAAATAAAAGTTTCATATTCTGAAAGCCAAGACTTTGTTTGTTTAAAATCAAACAAAACACCCGAACCCCGAAAACATAGTTTTTTACACAAATCCACGTTTATTTTGAAATGAGCCGTTGCGACTTCCGACTGATTTTGATAGAGCGGGTCACATATATCCTCCACACTCACTCCGTTAAATAAGGCTGTTGACACAGCCATACCCCGAGTGTGCACTCCCCGCCTGTCCGTAGGCATGTGAGATGCTCGCAGAGCCATCCTGCCAGAGTTTTACCGGCCACAACGCCCCCAAAGCACACAAACAGTTGTTCAGTGTGCCTAGTGGCAGCCGTGCGCTCCACATAACATGCTAGCGCATGCACCGGGCAGAGGAGGTGCAATTTATCCTCCCTGGCCCCACTACGGGGTGGAAGACTTAAGCCACCCAGAAGCCCTTTGCCGAGGCAGAGCGGGAGGCTGTCGGGGTTGGTCAGCCCGTCCCACGAGTGTCGGTATTTAGCCGGTTCTCCGGGACGAACCGCGAAGGCAGAGGGCGCAACGGGAGCTCTATACCGGCGCCTCTCTCTCCGTCTCACCACCACCGGGTGCTCTCCCCGAGGATGAGCCTGAGTTCAAGCCAGCGGCCTCTCTTTCTCAAAACGACTGAAGCGCTGGGTGACCAAGGCGATCGGCCCGAAGAGCCCTTGGATACGGGGGCCCCAAGGAGATCATCCCGGTCCTTTTTGGATAGTTCGTTCAGACCCAGCCACACGTGACGCGACGCCACTAGGGATATCACACGTCCAGCTGCCGTAGCCATACCGTCAACCAGATTATTCATCTGGCCCATGCAACGGTCCGAGTAATCGCTCCCGTCCGGAGACGGGGATGTCCTGCTGAGGGTTGATCAGGGCGGAGCCACCCGGCCCGCAGGCATGGCGAACACGAAGGCCTTGACAACCTGCTCTTTCATCTCCACCTCCTCAAGGTCCTGGGTGCTCCACCTGGAAATGCTCCAGACGCCGGCGCGCCCATTCAGGTAGGCCCGCCCCAGGGGGCCGGCTACGGTTATAAATATCTCAGTTGATGAATGCTCGCATAGTATGGTTGAGAATAGGGCTGCAACAAACGACTAATTTGATAATCTAATCGACTATTCGGACTTGCACAATTTCTTAAACGCTCTTATTTAGCCAACCATTTTTTGATTTAGCTTGAGGTTGTTTTAGGCATGTGGAAAATAACAATGAAGAAAATAAAGATGAATACTTGATTCAAAAATACATATATTATTAAATCAAAAGAAACAACAGTGTTTTAACAAATCATATTAAATAATCTGATGACAGAACTGTAAACAGAATAGCTGAAACTTTAACAAAATAAATAACTCAAGTTACCTCTAATCATTAACCCATGTTTTTATAATGTAGTTAACTCTGTGTGTTGCTGCTAGCATACATAACACTTGACGTGGAAACGTTATTCGTGGACGGGGCTACAGAGCTACTAGAAAGACAGTCGAACCCGGTGCATTCCTCCGTCTGAATGTGGTGGACTTTTGCTAAATGTTTAGACAAATTGCTCTTGTTACCGCCCTTACATGCTAAACTCTTATTCCACTTTTGGCAAAGAGCATTGTCCACATCGAGACGGGTAAAGTTGAACCACACCTCGGAGCGCGTTCTCTGCGCCATCTCCGCAGTGTGTTGCTGCATGTAGAAGCTGCGTGTGTGTAAACTGCCCCGCCCCCTCGCACACAGACGGGGGAGAGAGATCTCATCTGATCGAAAATACATCATAGACGCATTTCTTTGTCTTTTTGCATATTAGAAACGAGTTGGCGACACTAACACTGCGATATAATGTTTTTGTAGCAATAATACCTGACATATATTTTTTAAATGTCTCCAGTACCGATAAAAAGACCAATAACGTTGGAGCTTAACAGCGCGTAAAACACACGTGATGACGTCACCAACGAATCGACGATTGAATTAGTTGGCAACTAATTCAGAAATCGATTTTAATCGATTAAGTCGATTAGTTGTTGCACCCCTAGTTGAGAGGTAGTACCCATAGAGTCCAGTAGAGGGCGAAGCCTGTGTGAGATATAACTACTTAAATGCTAGCTTATTTCTGGCTGTAGGATTAATCCCTGCACCACTCTATGCTAGATCTTGATCCTTATACATTTAAAATATCCTCAAATTTGTCAAAAAGTCTAATAAATGACTGCATTAAGACCAACCAGGGAACAATCGAAAATACACAAAAACCAACCGCCTCCTTTTGATTTTGGATAATTCAAAGTAAAATGAATCCTGACCTGACAGGCTGGAGGGTGAAGCCTCTGACATCATCCTGCTCCGGACGTATGGGTCTCATCAACTCCTCTGCAGTGGGGAGCTCTACAGCAAAAATCAAATAATTATTCAACATACCTCAGTCCTGTCCTGCGCATACAGTATGTACCAGGGACTGATGCCTTAGGACTGCCTAACAGCATCACTGAAGGGTCAACCAGAGCAGGAAGGTGTGTGAGCTGACAGCTGGAAAGGACACCTAGTTGTACCTTTCAGAGATCAGACCCTTTTAAGGGGAAGTTTGAACTTTAATAGGGCTTTATGATGAACTTATAATCAGAGTGAGACCCATAGTGGATGGCAGTCAGCAGGCCCCCAGTTTGAAAAAAACATACAGTTACTGTCCTGGGGCTAAGCAACATACTGGTGTGGACGAGGGCAGCAAAAAAGAGGATTTAGCCTTGCATTGATAGCAGCATTCATTTATCATGCTCTATATACTTCGAACAAACTATTAGAGAACTGCAGGTCTGCTGCAACTCTCACTTCTTTTAAATCTAGGCTTCATTAAATCAAATAACTAGTCATATCTTACACAATGCTTTTAATAATGTTTTGTTAAGCACTTTAAATTGCCTTGTGTTGAAATGTGCTATATAAATACATTGGACTTGCCTTGCTGTGAGACTTTTAATATAAGGAACATTTCTTTCAGCTTGGTGATGCAACATAACCCCAGGTAAAGCAGGGACTTATAAAGATGATGTGTCTGACCTGACTCATTGGTATCAGCCAGCTGAAGAGACTGCTTGTGTTGAGGAAGTGGGGTGATGGTTATGCCCACCCTTCCTTCCAGAGAAGAATAATGGAGATGATGGTCCTCTGAATACTCCAAAACCTGGATCTGCCTGTAGGCCTCATGGACAGCCTCCATATCTGAGCCTCCACTCTGCACGTAGGCCCGCCCTGAACAGAAGGAGCATGGTGTGGGAAGGACTGGATGTCAGGAGTGGCTGTGTTGGAAATGTTTGGATGTGTGCTTCTGTCTGTCTTAACTCTTGACATTTATTTTTAAGCCCCTACCCCCTTCCCTCAATGGGATTGGATTTTTGCTAAACCACCAGCGGACCTGGGGGGACAGAGCCTTATCCATAGACGCCACCCCCTCCCTCTGGAAGTCTCTCCCAAAACACTACACTCATTTATCCATGTTCAAATAAAAACTCATCACTTTAAAAGTGCTTTTAATCTGTTTAATGTTGTGTAATATTGTAAGTGTGTTGTTTTATGATGTTTTATTAACTTTATCCTGTTAAGACAGGGCCTTCGCCTAAATAAAAGCTTTCTTTGTAAAGAAGACAGGCCTGAGAATTACTAAAATGTCTATATAATGATAATTGCTGTACGTTAAATGTGAACACTTTAAATCTTTCTTTGGTATCATACTCAACCAGGAGGTGAACTGGGACCTCTCCAAGTAGCAGTCCACACTCCATATTTAGGTCTGGTCCGAGACTTGAACCGTGACCCTACGGCTCCCAGTCCAAGCCCCTACTGACTGAGCCCGTGTGTTTGTGTTACCTCTGTCCAGTGACCCTGCTGAGTCCTTTCTTCTGTCTGCTGTGTCATCCAGGGAATCATGCAGAGAAACTGAGACAGGAGTAAAGTTAGAGAGGCCCTACTTGTTATTGTATTCTTCAGTTTGGTCAAACACTGACTGACAAAATCCTGATCACCAAACGGATTCATTTGAACTGTGCTCAAAGGATCTAACACAGAGCTACATGACCATGATAAACGATCACTTGTTTGGTTCATGCATGATGAATGTTGCCTGCACAGTATATTATTTGTGTTATTATTGTTGTATAAGTGCTATGTCATGCTTGTCTTAGGCATCTGACACTGAAGAACAGCCACCCATGAAATATCATGTATTTTTTTCCTCTTACCTTTGGCAAGAATTGAAGACATCTTCGGTTTCTGAAAAACAGATGATAGCATTATGTCATAAGAAGAATATCTGATGGCAGTGTAGAACTGGATGCCAGACTAATTGAGCTAGTTGGTTTTTTGGAGGCAGAAGAGCAGCTCATGCTAACGTAAATCTATAGCAGTTTAACACATGGATTATGTTGTTTTTGTATGTATGTACAAGCCAGGATTTAAATTATAATACAAACCTCCTCCAGTGGCTCTTTCTCGTTTTCCTCTTCCTCAAAATCCTCACTGTAATGTGGAGATCCTGTAATGGCTGAGAGAAAACGCCTGACTGAGACAAACAGAACTACAAGAGATACAGGAAACAGAGAAAGGGTTTATTTCTCTACCTGGAGACTCCCTGCTGATCGCTGTGACTCTCCTCTGATCTTCACTCTGCTTCCCCTCTGCATCAGCTTCCCTACAGGGACAATTTGTATCCTTATAACATTACAACCGTGATCTTCAAGGGCCATTTCATTGGAACGCGTTCTTTAAAACACATATCAAGACTTATTTCAGATTTCCACCAGAGTTAGTAAAAAAAAAAAGTACATACCTGTGGTGAGTAGCGAGGGTAGAGCTTGTTGAGTCCAGCGCTCTGTTCAGCTTGGAGTAATCTATAGTGGATAAAGCCCCCGCCTCAATTTGGGCAAAGAACCTGGCCTTCTCCTGTTCTTCTTCTATGGTGTCCAAGCCAATAACTGTCATGTTCCCAACTGGTACCATCAGTGACTCTGCTCACACATACAGTATAAAGGGCACACGGAAAGCACAACCACTTTCAAATCACCTCTCAAAACATACAGTATCTCTTTACACTGGCATATCCACCATGATCACTACTTATCATGACACATGCTCTGTTCTCATTGATTATATACTGCTTTGTCTTGTTTTTCTGTCGGTTGTTTTGTGCGTTTTTGTATCTTGTACGGAGACCTTGAGAGCCTTGAAAGGCGCCTATATAAATAAAATGCATTATTATTATTATTACTACTACAACAGTCAGATAGCAAAACTGAAAGCAAAAAATAAAAGTGTATAAGATAAGAAATGTTGACTGTGACTGAAAGTTGGGTGCGCGTCCCGATGCTAACATTACCCCCGCTGACTAAGTATTAATAGCATTAGTTGTATTGTTAAGGTACAACAAAGAATATCCATTAATTTTAGCTAACTATTTTAACTGTTTATCTATTACATTTTTGGATTATTGTACCACATTCTTGCATCGTTTCTGAACATCTTTAGATTACCACTGGATTTAGTTAACAACCGACAGGTGTGTTCAAAGATCAAAGCGTTTCCACGGCAACGCCTTGCCAGTGAATGAGAGACAACCTATCAGAGAATGTATTGACAATATTGTGCTGCATTATTGCTTCTAAGTAAAAAACTGTAACTCCAATCAGCTAAATATCCTAGCCATAGTATTTAGGATACCAGATGAACACCTGATGACTCTCGTGTTTGCTATATTTAATTTAAGTTAATCGTTTATTTGAAGAGGGACAATGCACATTGATGAACATTTTTAACAATTAATGCTTCAAAATGTAAATATGCCGGATTTGAGCTTTTAGCTAATTTCCAAGCGTAGTCCCTCACATACAACATTTAAGAACATGACATTTATATACATA
Source organism: Notothenia rossii (assembly GCF_949606895.1). Lineage (NCBI taxonomy): Eukaryota > Metazoa > Chordata > Actinopteri > Perciformes > Nototheniidae > Notothenia > Notothenia rossii. The sequence continues at coordinate 43,089,399 of NC_136905.1, read as the reverse complement.
GCAAAAATAAATACAGCCTCCAGCACACTTCCAGTGTCTGACTCCATATGATATTGTCCTGATGCTGTAAGGGTGATGCCCAAGTCCCCAGGAAGTGCGCCGGACTCTGAGTAAAATATTAGTTGTGGCCAAACGGCGGTACTACACTTCCGTATCAGTTGCTTGGCCCGGAAATACTTTTTCCCATTGACTAACATTGGGAAAGAGACGTCTGTAAATCGTTGGATAATTTTTTTTAAACTAAATAAACTACCCAGTATGAACATTTATCTAGCCCTTATTAAAAACATTCGGTCCTCAAGTTGTAAAATACGGAGCCCCCAAGGGGACATGGAGAAGAAAAAAAAATGTATTTGAAAAAAATAAAAATAAAAAATGTTTGCAAGATATCGCAAAACCTTTGCGAGATCTCACAAAACCCCTTTTCATTTAGCTCAATGTACTTCCTGGTCAGTTCGACAACACAGAAACCACAACAATGGAGCGGTTCATCGATTTTACTTTGAGCTTGGCCTTAAATATAAAGATGTAACATCAGTGCTTGGCAATAGGCACGGGTTTCACATAAGTGAAAGACACCTCAAGAGAACACTCAGAGCGAGGGGACATGCACGTCGCAAAACATAGACCAGGGCTCAACGCTAACTTTTAAAAGTGGTTGCCAGATTGGCAACCAGGCATCAGCTTTTGGTTGCCAAAACTGAAATACGGTTGCCACTTTTAGTCACCTTATATTTTAAATAATTTAGATACTATACAGTTATACATCAACTTAATAAGGAACATGTGACACAAAAGAATGTTTAAATGCTTTACAATAAGTAATTAACACAATTATTTGAAACTTAAGTGGTAGTAAACTTGTCCACCCTCAATTGCTGATATACTAAATACCAGTAGTGCAGCTTTTGTCATGTTCTTCACAGATCCCTCACAAATGAATTGAGCAAGTCCCTAGTTTCGTCATCCGTTGTCTCCCTTTCAAATGTGGGTTGTCTTGACCTTTGTGCTGACCCCCACCATAGATCCATTGGCTGTTCAGCATTGAAGTCTTGGATTGGCCAGACTAATGATAAATAAATGAAAGCCATTCGCAGTTAAGAATTAGATATTAATTATTAATGCTGTACATTACCTTTAATATGTCTAACTATATTTAAAATGTGTTACCTTTTTATAGAAGTGATTATATGTGTATGCAAATATTTTCCTATGGTAAAGTTTTGTTTTGAACTTTTATTTTGGTAGTAATAAGATCGGGATTCTTATTTTTGAAGGAACTTTTACCGGAAGTGAATGGACAACGGAACGGAGCAGAATGTACATGTATTTCGCCTCCCAAGACTTTACACATTTCCTCTTTGCTTTTTGTTCGGGTTCATCTTGCGCTTTATTAGTTGAATCACTTTGAACATTCGTTTGAGATGTTGACGGGTTAGCTGACATTTTTACCTCACAGTCAAACAACTTAATTTGCTTTGCCATTTTTTGTAAAACAAACGCACAGCGCACCGCACACGCGAGTAAACGTGCATCGCTTTCTGGCTCCGTAATCACACCAATGCACGTGCAACTTAAGTATCAGGTTCCGACAGGTCACAACAATAATTAAATATCACTCTTAATACAACAAATAATTAACATTTATCTATTTTGGGGTGCACATTTTGCTGTTTGCTGTCCTTATTTCTTTATGTTAAAAACTGGTGAAGGCCAAGAAGTGGTTGACATTTTTTCTGAATGGCAACCTGGCAACCGTTACTGTCGAGCCCTGTCGACCAGTGGTCACCAACCTTTTTAATCCCAAGATCACCAATCTCGGTCTAGGTGAAAGGCGAGATCTACCTATTGCAGAATTGAGTGATAAAGACGGCCCAGACAGTGCTTCCAATTTGAGGCCTTTTATATAGGCTAATTGCATCTGAATTACTGTTACAATGAAGGCTCCATGATCAGCTCACGGCATATAGGCAGGGGTAAAGTGCTATTTTTTTATGAGTGGGGGACGGACCTGACCTCCTCTAGGGGGGTCCTCACCTCCTCTAGATCCTCAACTCCTCTAGGGGGGTCTGGGGGGATGCTCCCCCGGGAAGATTATTTTTTAAATATTGAAGTTGAAAGCATCAATCTGGTGCACTTTGAGAGCAACATGAAGAGATCTATGGATACCCTTCTCAGCACCCATATCAAACAGAACTGTAAACAGATTTTATTTTTGGATATTTTACAAATCACTCCCCTTTTAAACGGTATTCTTGTTTTACTGCCATATAGTATTTCATACCTGTTTTTCATGTATTCTCTTATTGTTTGTATAACTATAATGATCATATGAAGGTGTGCCGCGGAAATAATCTTTTGAATAATTTGTGAAGAAAACATTCTAAACACTCATACCTCATTCACACCAACGGTGTTTCAGGGCCAGTTCGGAGCTGGAGCTTGAAAAGCACCGGGTTTTCCTCTTCACACCGTAGTGGAGCAGCCTCTAAGCTCCGGAATCCGGTTCATTTCGAGCACCAAAAAATTGTCCGGCCAGAGCAAAAGCACCACATACGTCAAACATTATTGTTTTTATTTTATTTTTCTTTCTTTTGTTACTTTTTTTTTTTTTAATGGTCCGCGATCTACCCGCACCACACTCGACTGGTTGGAGACCACTGCTGTAGACTGTATAATACTCTGAGCCGAGTTATTGACAGATTCGAATTTCGCGGATCAATAACCCATGAACATAACGTTGTAAAAATACAAACAACATGACTTTACAATCATAGCAACGAGCTACAGAGTCGTTTTTATCAGAACAGTTTGATACGCAAAAGTATTGCGAGATCTCGCAAAGGGGTTTTGCGAGATCTCGCAAAACATTTTATTTATTTATTTGTTCAAATAATTTTTTCTCCATGTCCCCTAGGGGGCTCCATAGTACAATGTGCTAATAACGTTATTCTGAGAGTTATTTTCCCCGGTATTATGAACATGGATCCAACCCACGGGACCGTGACGCCTGGCACGTTCATGTTACGTGTTCAGTACTACATGCGTTTTACCTTTACCCATTTACCAACAATAAGAACGGATTATACAATTATATGAATACTTTCGTGACGTTTCGCTCTCTCAAAAGTTGGGCTATTTGTCTTTATGCGCCAATGAGCAACTCTAGGAATGAATGAGGCCCCGCCTACCACGCTGTATCCAGTTCTTATTATACATCCATGGTGATGCCCCATGATCACAAAATGACCCCTCTAGAGTCAGAGTGCCAAGGACCTCATATTATGTATGATATTAATGTTACATCACCCATTATAACAATTTCCTTTCCTTTTTTCTCTTCTCTTAACTGAATAGCCCTGTCTTTAAGTATAATACAATGTAAAGTCCTTTTCGTGCACCATTTTAAGGCTTCAAAACAGGCATTTCTACTCTATGTGTTTGGAGAAATTACAATAAATGGCACAGAATTGTACTTTATAAACTATGAATGTTCTGCCCTCGCAGTGTGCGGCTATGCAAAGCTAGACAGGTAGCTAACAACTTGAATCCTCCAATAATCACAAGGCTTTGGCTTTTCTTGATGTTTACTGTACGATTCTCATTGTGAAACTAGAAATACAATACAGAAATAAAGCATACATTAGTACACATATAACTGATATACATACATTAATTCAATTAGTCTGCGTCTCATACATACACTCATACATGTACACAGCATCTGTATGTAATGCTACTAATTAAACCCAATTAACCAAACAAATACAATTCACAATTTTACCATCAAAGGCATATGAAAACAACAGCTTACTGTAAATGTAAGTGCAATAGACACGCCAACATGAATAATGCAATAAGCCAAACATAGTGCATTGACAATAATGCTACGACTAGCAAGCTAAATGTAAAGCTAGCTGCTAGCTAAATTAAGCATGTTCTAACAAACTCTTCATACAGGGAAAATGTTACAGACTCACATTTTCTACAACATATTACACAGGTTATACATTATGTTCTGGTAATAACAGATCAATAGTATCCAAAGCGTAATAATAAAGGAACTCTGCAGCACGGGGTCGACTGCAAGTCGTGACGTCAACTGAAGAAATTCCCTATTACATGCACACATCCTAGGTACCACAAACGAACACAGGGGGTCAGTATAAACAATGCAAATCAACCTTAATGATGTATATTGAACAGTTTTACTTTCAAACTAATATTCATCTTCCAAGAAAGGCAATACACTCCCCGCTTGTTATAATACCATTGTACCACTACCAATACAACATACTCTAAAAACAAGCCTTAGGCTTCAACATACTAAATCCTTTATGTAGGTTTCTTCGGAAAGAAGGACCACAATCTCTGATATTGGTCTCAGAAACACCTTTGTAGTCCCTTCCCTGACTATCTTCACCTCTACCTTACGACTCTCTTGACTCTCTTGTCGCTGCTCGGCAGAGTTTTCACAACCAGTCTCACTGGCCATTCATTTCGGTGTACTTGGCTGTCTTTCAGCAAGACAACATCTCCTGTTTCGACGTTCGACTTCACATCTGTCCATTTCCTGCGTCTCTGTAGTGTGGACAGATATTCTCTTCTCCATCTCTTCCAAAAGGTGTCTGTAAGACACTGGACTTGCTTCCACTGCTTGCCATGCAGTTCAGCCATGTCAAACTTTCCAGAAGGGGCTGAAATAGCACATCTTCTGAGTAAGGAGCATTGCTAGGGTGAAGACTGTTAGCATGTCTGAGTCCGCTGACACAGGGACCAAAGGTCTTGCATTTATGATAGCCATGACTTCTGCCATCAGAGTGCTCAAAACCTCATGTGTGAGGCAAGTAGGTCCTGTCTTAAGTAACATAGCGTCCAGAACACGCCTGGCTACACCAATGAGCCTCTCCCATGCTCCACCCATGTGGGATGAGTGGGGTGGGTTAAACACCCATGTACACCCTTTATCCTGGAGATAGTTTCTAACTACTGCATGGCCTGTGTTCATTTCTAACTCCTTGAAAGCACCTACAAAGTTAGTCCCTCTGTCAGAGCGTAGAAGTTTTGCTGGACCACGGATAGAGAAAAACCTCCTCAGAGCATTGATGAAGCTGGATGTTGACATTGACTCAATCAACTCGATGTGCACAGCTCTTGTAGACATGCATGTAAACAGCACAGCCCAGCGCTTGCTGTCTGCGCTACCTCCTCTTGTACGACGCGTCATGATGGTCCATGGACCAAAGACGTTGAGTCAATGATGAATGACACTGGTGAATGATGGTTGTGGAGTGAGTCTGTCGGCTGGCAAGTCTGCCATCTTCTGGCCTTCTAACCTCTCTCTTAGCTTGCGGCAGATGACAAACTTGTGGATAACAGACGAAACCAGACGCTTGCTGCCAATTATCCAGTATCCCGCAGCTCGGATGGCTCCTTCTGTAATGTGCTGTCCTTGATGTGCCACTTGCTCATGATAGTATCTCACGAATAATGTGGCAATATGATGAGTTTGTGGAATGATCAGAGAGTGTTTTTCTTCTTCCGGCAGTTCTGAAGATGTGAGGCGACCTCCAACTCGAAGTAGACCATCGTCGTCCAGAACAGGGTTGAGCTTCTTGAGTAGGCTTTGCTTAGGGGGTGTCTTTCCCTTTTCAAGACATTTGAGCTTGTCATTAAAGGCGTCGTACTGGGCGGAGCGAATGATGACGTCTTTAGCCTGTGAAAGCTTACTTGTACTGAACGCTTCTTTGAAACACTTCCAGCCCGTGTTCTGCATTCTCCGCATGGAAGGGTGCAGCAACATTGATGAGTCTGGCTATAGTCCGACAGAGAGTTCTCCAGCTTGAGAATCGCTCAAAGCGTTGAGAACCCAACTGGGATTCGGAGGCTTTAGTGACAAGAGCCGTCACATCAGGCCGTATCTCTGAATCGGCTACAGGCTTCACAAGGGTGAAAAGACTTGACTCAAGTGTCTCCTCTGCATTGGCACGAGACAGGAAGGCAGGACCTGAGAACCACGTACTCTGCTGCAGGTGGGCCGCTGGTATAGACCTGGTTGTATGGTCTGCTGGGTTGCTGTCTGCGGAGACGTAGTGCCACTGGTCGGGGTGCGTGGATTGTCTGATGCGAGTCACTCGATTGGAAACATGCACATAAAACCTTCTTGTGGAATTGTTGATGTACCTAAGCACAATCTTGCTGTCCGTGAAGAACTTGACAGCATCCACATCCAAATCAATCTCATCTCTGATTAACTCGTATAGTTCAACAGCCAGTACAGCTCCACACAGCTCAAGACGTGGAATGGTATGAGCAGGCCGAGGGGCCAATTTGGACTTTCCCATGATGAATCCAACATGATATCGTCCTTCAGTGTCAGTAGCTCTCAAGTAGGCAACAGCTCCTATAGCTACTGAGGAAGCATCTGAGAAGATGCAAAGTTCTCTTCTCTGAGTTGAAGACAACGAGACTGGAATGTAGCACCTCTGTATGTTTAGGTCTTCAAGAGCCTTCAGAAAGTCCTTCCATGTGTTCCATTCAGTTTCTTTTTCAGGGTTGAGTGGAAAATCCCACTCACTAATGCTTTTCCTTGCATCGTTATGGGTGCTACAAACCCAAGAGACTGTTGACTGTGGACAAGATACCTCTCCGTGTGAATGGTCTTTCTTTGTTGGACACCAGGAACGTGAAGCTGTCTGTTTCCAGGTTCCAGGAGAGTCCCATGCTCCGTTGAAGAGGGAGAGGGTCAACTCCAAGGTCCAAATTCTTCAGATCCTTTGCACGATCTTCTGCAGGGAAGGCTTCCATCACATGTCCACTATTTGATGCTAACTTGTGAAGTCTCAAGTTGGACCCTGCCAACATCTTTCTGGTTCTTGTCAGAACATCTATTGCTCCTTGAGATGTGGTGAACAAGGTGAGGCCATCGTCAACATAGAACTGCCTCTCCACAAACTGCTTTGCGTCAGATCCGTGTTCTTGCTCACCTTCTTGCGCAGCTCGCCTCATGCAGTAGATGGCTACCGCGGGTGAAGGACTGTTTCCAAAAATGTGGACCTTCATCCTGTACTCTACTACATTACATCTACATCTACTACATGTCCTTATCCTCGTACCAGAGGTATCGAAGATAATCTCTTCTTGAACGACGAAACAGTAGAACATTCGTTCCACATCTACTGTCAAGGATAAAGGTTGTTTTCGAAACCGCAGAAGGACTCCCAACAAGGTGTTGTTCAAGTCTGGGCCGGTGAGGAGCACACTGTTCAGCGACACTCCGTTACACTCAGCACTGGAATCAAACACAACTCTTATCTTATCCGGTTTTTGTGGGTGATACACACCGAATGTCGGGAGGTAACAATGTTCTTTATCTTCCTGCAGAGGTGGAGCAGGCTCAGCTTGTTCATTTTCCAACATCTTCCGCATGAACTCAACGTAGTGACTTTGCATTTTTGGGTTTTTCTCAAGAGTTCTCCGAAGTGAGCAGAGACGCTTCATAGCTTGCTCTCTGTTACTAGGAAGACGCTTTCTGGGAGAGCGGAATGGCAATGGTGCCACCCAGCTGTTTCTGTCATCTTGGTAAACCTGTTCATCCATGATGCTTAGGAAGGCCTTGTCATCCATGGATAGTGCTGGCTTGTCATCATCCTTGGACCTTTCAAAGACTGAACACCCTAGGCCAGTGGTTCTCAATTGGTGGGTCGCGGACCCGTTTCGAGTGGGTCGCGGATGTGTGAGTGAAAAACAAAAAAAATCAATTGAATCCTTTTTTTTTTTTTTGGGGGAAAAAGTCAAACTTTTATTTTGAAGGCCCGATTTTCTAACGCTGTGCATGCAGTCGGCGTTGGACTGGAACATAGGACTGGAAGTACCGGAGACCATAAACGGTTTTAAAAACTTCTGTCACATAGTGATCATCTCAATAAAATATCTTTGCTGATGTTTTTTCGAGTCTTCTGGCCAATCAGAATCAAGATTGTTGCCGGAAGTCCCCACGGAGAATAACTTTGCGGTAGAACTCTTCTTTATACATCCATGGGTACAACTTCAGATCAAAATGAACACATAATGAAATATGACCCCCGGTTTCATGATTGACAGGTCACAGAACAATGGGAGCTATCTACCCTTACCCACAATTTAAAGTAAGTCACACAGACTATTTTCCTCTTTACTCTTCTCGCAGCAAGATGTCAGAACAAAGTGAAAAAAAAAAAATGGCATAAAATATTATTAATATGTCGGGTAGTAATAGATTTATTTATTTTCTTCTCAGAGTGTACCAGAATGCATAGTTTATGTTAGTATTTCTAAAAGTCTCCTGGGGGAGAATCCCCCCAGACCCCCCTGCTGGGGTTCAGTTTACAGCATGTGTGCCTTTTTATATAGTTCAGCTTTGATTCCATCATCTCATTAAACCTTTTTTAAAAGCATACTTTAGTTCTGTGAAGGGATATAAGGGATGTATGCAATGTACTTCACTTGTATTAATATTGTATGCTGAAAAGCAAGTTTTTTTGTTGAATAGATTTGAGTGCTTCAAAATGTTGGCACGCGATGTATTGACCAAGTAAAAAGTGGGTCGCGAGGCCTGACCAGTTGAGAACCACTGCCCTAGGCTATCTGTACCAACAGTGAGTCCTGTGTCTTTCCCACAGACAGAAGAGATTGGCCTATGATGTTGTGTCATGCCACTGTAGTTTGCACATGGACTAAGAAAGGATGTGCGACCGTTGTTCAACACGTTTGTTTTGTAGACGTGGACACTCGCTGGTTTGTGGACTGTTCCCAAACAGGCTTCCCAGACTATGACCCATCCTAGGTGAAGTCGCTGCACATAAGGAGCATTGTGAGGCCCGTTGATTTGTTCGCGCACCTTGTGCACCCTTAAGATGTCTCTTCCTAAGAGCAGGAGGATTGGAGCGTCTGGGTCCACAGCTGCAATCTTGTCAGCAACTGGCAGTAGGTGGGGGTGATGGCGAGCAACGTCTTGGGAAGGAATTTCCATCCTATCATCCGGCATCAGGTCACACTCGATTAAGGTGGGGAGAGGAAACTGTAATTTCTCATCCAAAGACTCTATCATGAAGTTACTAGCTCTCCTACCTGAAGTCTCTGTTGTTCCTGAACAGGTTTTCAGTGTGTATGGAGACGAGCTGGCCTTGACTTTGAAGAGATCGAAGAACTCTGTCTTTGCCAGAGACCTGTTACTTTGCTCATCAAGCACTGCATACATCTTGATAGCTGTTTCCTTTTTTCCTGCAGGATATGCCTTGACCAAACAGATCTTTGAGCATGAACGTGGGCTGTAAGCATTTCCGCACACCTCTGTACACTTTGCTTTGTTCCTGGCTCTCCTCTTTATCAATCAAAAAATTCTCTGTGGTCGAGGGAGGAGGACGCAGGGGTAGAGAATGCTCCGGTTTTTGGACAAAATTAACATGGGATCACTCCGGTCAATGTACGTACTTCGTCTCACTGGAATATTAATGGCCAGATTGAATACAACATCGACCCAATTTCTCCGGTCAATGACAGGAGAGTTTTGAAAGTGAGAAAACACTGTTCCACACATTTAAAAACACTTAATCAATGTTTACCCAGGATCCATGCACCTTTCCTGGCTTGTAAAATGTGGTGATGCGCCCTGGAGGTATCCTACTATTTAAAACATGTATACACTCATGTACATCCTTCATAGGGTTCCCTAACACAATGCACACAGCCTGGAGCAGCGACTCGGCCGTTTTCCCCCGCTTGTCCATTTGCCTATCAGTTTGTTAACGAAATGGACAGAGCCTGCGTTTTCCCCCTAAAAGTGACTTTTAATGGTGGTTTTTGCGTTTAAATGATGGGTGCTATCATTCACAGGGTCCCTTAACACAATGTACACACAGCCCGGAGCAGTGGAGCAGCGGCTCGGCCGTTTTCACACTTTTGTCCATTTGCCTATCAGTTTGTTAACGAAATGGACAGAGCCTGCGTTTTCCCCCTAAAAGTGATTTTTAATGGTGGCTTTTTTTGTTTAAATGATGGGTGTTATCATTCACAGGGTCCCTGACACAATGCACATAGTCTTCATTTCCTTTCATTTCAAACCTTTATTTAGACAGATTGGTCCCTTGAGATCATCGATCTCATTTACAAGGGAGACCTGCATCATTTAGTTCCACATGAAACATAAAAACAACATACAAACAACAGAGGATATCATATTTACATATTCAACATTTACAAATACCCAGAGTGTCAGAAAGCATTTCATTTAGACATGCCTTAAATACATTCAGAGAAATAAAAATGCTCAATTTCAATTTTGCCTGTAGACTGTTCCAAGCAAGTGGAGCTGCGCACATAACAGCTGTCTTACCTAAGACAGTCCTTACTCTTGGCACATCTAACAAGACTATATCCTGTGATCGCAGACAATAGCTGCTTGCAACTTTCTGCTTTATCAATGAACAGATATAATACGGGAGTTTGCCCAACATAGCTTTATAGATAAAAGTGTACCAGTGACTGAGCCTCCGTACAGTGAGTGATGGTAAACCTGCCTTGGTATACAATGTACAGTGATGAGTAAGTGCTTTACAGTTTGTGACAAATCTCAGAGCACTATGATACACAGCATCTAGTTTGCTCAGGTAGTTGGCAGGTGCATTCATATACAGCAGATCACCATAGTCCAGCACAGGTAAAAAGGTCACAGTGACTAGCCTTTTCCTGGCCTCAAGTGAGAAACAGGACTTATTCCTGAAAAAGAGACCTAGCCTAACCCTCAGTTTTTTAAGCAGGTTATTGACATGAAGTTTAAAAGAGAGACAGTCATCAAGCAAGATACCAAGGTATTTGTAACAGGCAACAACTTCAAGTTTTGTTCCTTGCGTTGATACAATATCTAAAACAGGCTCTGGTGTCTTTTTAGCTTTTGAAAAGAGCATTATCTTGGTTTTATCCACATTTAAAAGAAGCTTTAGTTCAGAGAGCTGAGTCTGAATAATGTTAAAAACAGCCTGTAATTTAACAACCGCCTTCTGAATGGAGGAACCTGCACAATACATCACGGTATCGTCCGCATAAAAATGTAAAGTAGCTTCATCCACATTTTCACCTAAACTGTTGATATATATGGAGAATAAAAGTGGACCTAAAACAGAACCTTGAGGAACACCATTAGCAATGTTTAACCACTCAGAAGACAGCCCATCAAAGTGAACACATTGGGACCTTTCAGAGAGGTAGTTCACAAACCACCCCACTGCATGGCTGGATATGCCAGTACTGAGTAGCCTCTGTTTTAAGACGCGATGATCAACGGTGTCAAACGCTTTGGAAAGGTCAATAAACAGAGCTGCACAACTCTGTTTATTATCTAGCATACTAGTAATATCATTTACCACTTTCATTGTTGCAGTGATGGTGCTATGTTTCTTCCTGAAGCCTGACTGATGTTTAGACAGGATATCATTTATACATAAAAACTCCTTTACTTGTTCACTCACAAGTCGTTCGAGCACCTTAGCCAAAACTGACAATTTAGAGATTGGCCTATAGTTATTTAAAATAGTTGCCTCCCCTCCTTTCAGTAGAGGCAGGACATAAGCAGACTTCCATACTTTAGGAATTGTATTTGTGCTGAGGGAGAGGTTAAAAAGAGAAGTAAGAGGTGGAGCAATAAAATCTGCAGCTATCTTTAAAAAGAAAGGTTCTACGTTGTCCGGGCCAGCCGGTTTCCTAGGATCTAACTTGGATAAAGCTTCATGGACAATACCAACAGTTAAAGGAGTAAAACTGAAAGGGTTTTCCAGACCACATTGTTCAGAGTCAAGGACTGGAGCGTTCACAGAAGCAGAAGCACAGTCAGTGACAGAATCAAACAGAGAGCCACAAGAGACAAAATGATTATTAAAGCAATTTAGCATGGTGGCCCTGTCTGATATAATGCCAGATGCTGTGGTGAGGTACGGAGGTAGCTCATTTGGGATATCACCAGTGGAAATCGATTTTATGGCTTTCCAAAATTTCCTAGGATTATTCAGGTTTTCTGTGGTAACTGACAAATAGTACTTTGACTTAGCACTTTTGACATGTGAAGTAAAGCTATTCCTAAGCTGCCTAAAGCGTAGCCATTCTACCTCTGAGCCTGATTTCCTAGCCTTTGCCCAGGCATTGTTTCTCTCATGAAGGAGACTGGACAGTTCAGCAGAAAACCAGGGATTGTTTCGTCCCTTCACTCTAAATTTACGCAGAGGTGCATGTTTATCTATAATTTTCATAAAACCAAGATAAAAATAAGACCATGCAGTTTCTACATCAGCACACAGATCGATTTTTCCCCAATCAAAATCAAACAGATCATGTAAAAAACCCTGCTCCACTAAGTGTTTTTTATCTCTCTTTGTGATGATGCGTGGTTTAACTTTTTGGACCTTAGTGTCCCTAATTGTGGCTACAACACAGTGGTCACTCACATCATTAGCAAATACTCCCACAGATGAGTATTTATATGGAACATTTGTTAAAATGAGATCAATTAAGGAGGATTTATTTGGGGACTTAATATTTGGGCGAGTAGGACTGTCTATAATCTGAGTAATGTTCAAAGAGGTACACAGGTTTTTAAAATCCTCTGACACAGAAGTTAACCAGTCCCAATTAAAATCACCAAGCAGCACTATTTCCTTGTAGGAAAGTTGAGATAACAGTTTTGCCAATGAAGATAAGGAGTCCTTGACAGCCGAGGGGGCCCTGTAGCAACCCACCACCATGACCTGTTGACCCTTTGTTACTTCGACATTCACAGCTAAAAATTCTAGTTGTTTACTAACAGATTTGGAAACCGTTTTTGTTACACAAAACTTATTTTTCACATAAATGGCAACGCCACCACCTTTTTTAGGACGGTCAGTGCGATATACATTGTAACCATTTATGTAAATGTCAGAGGCCAAGATCGATTTGTCTAGCCACGTTTCTGATAAGACAATGACATCAGCATCAGTTGAACTCGCCCAAATACGGACAAAATCTAATTTAGGTAACAGACTGCGCACATTTAAATGAATTAAACCTAACCCCGATCTAGAAATAAAATCAGCAGGAGTAGCTATTTGACTAAAACTACCAGGTGGACCCGGATTTGGCTGTACATTTCCTGATAGTAACAACAATAAAAATACCAAGCACCTTTTCCTCTTAATCAACACACATACATTTTCAGCGGTTCTAGAGTCACCAGCAAACTTCGCAAAAGTGAGATTAGAGTTCAAAAAACAATTCTGAAGGACCATTGTGGCAGGCATGTGAGAAAGACAGACATTTGACGAAATGAAAGTCCGCGACAGTGCAACTAGCAATTGTTTGTGCAACCCATCCGAACCTGTACAGGGGATGTCCACTGCGGGCGGCAGAACGGACCCGAATCCAGCAGAATTTTCAGGATGACTAGCGAACTTCTCCTTGTCCAGCACAGTCAAAAAAAGGCACAGCAGAAACACGACATTTGCCATTTTCCCAGTCCAGCTCAACAGCATCCACGATGTTCCCGAAGCAAAACCACGGTATCCGCGGTATCTCCAGACCAGGCCTCCCCCGCACAGTAGCACCCAACAGGTGGGAGTAGGCCTCTAACAGCAGGTGGATAGCAGCCTTCAGCCGTGGGAACCACCACCAGCAGAAGCAGAAATGGGTGGACGGCAGGCCCTCAAACCGCGGCAGATCCTCCACAGATCAATGGCGTTAATCTTAATCTTTCAACGAGACAGACTGGACCGCTGGTGAACAGCTGTTAGAACGGGCCGTTCAGGTGTTCACAGTCTGGAGCTCACTGGGGACCTGCATATGCTTTAATCAGGCGTTTTAACACTTTTCCCCACGAAAATGATTTTTAATCATTTTTTCGGGGCTATATAAATCAAATTCCGGGTAATGCGGAGCACAATTGTACCTTTTACTATTTTAATGTATTTGCATTATATATCTTTGGGCTATAAAAGCGACATATTTGGATGACTTTGTCAGTTTATGGAGCTTATCCCACAAATCCCGGAGCATCCGGGCCGAATTTGGGAGCTAATAGGCAGCCTGCCATAGGCCCCCACCCGTGGAAAGAAAAAAAAATGAAAGAAAACGGTCAATTATATGTTAAAATAAAAAATTCAGTTTTGAAATTACAAGGGAGAAGGGGCTCAGAAGAAGGGGCTCCGATGCTCAAGTGTTCGGCGCTTCGGGACGAAGCCCCGAACACTCCTTCCCCCCCCCCCCCGTTGCAATGTACAACGGAGAGGGGAATCCAGACTTCCCCTTCTCCGTTCTAAAAAAACGTTCATGTTTTCCAAGCTACTGTCTGCACAAAATCGGAAACCCGGTTTTTGAGAGGACTCAGAAAAAAAAACGGCTGTGTAACTTCATGGAGGAATTCATCCGCTGTATGTGCACTCTGGCTCGGATACATTTTGTTGCCCGGAGACCCCCCAGCATGGTTCTTACCAAACTTTAAGTTTTTGAACTGGGCTCCGGAGGAAGGCAAGGGAAGTTGCCAGGGGACTCAATCCGCCTCATGGGGCACTATTCTCGGATACATTTCAACACTTTGAGCCCTTTTTGATGGTTCTCCAAAAAATAACTGACTTTTTCAGAGTGTGGAGGAATGCAAGGGGAGTTGACAGGGGACTCTATCCGCCTCATGAGGCACTATTCTCGGATACATTTCAACACTTTTAGCGGTTTTGTACGGTTCTCCAAAAAGTAAAGTGTTACTTTGTGAGTGTGGAGGAATGCAAGGGGAGTTGACAGGGGATTCTACCCGCCTTATGGGGCACTATTCTCAGATACATTTCAACACTTTTAGACGTTTTGTACGGTTCTCCAAAAAGTAAAGTGTTACTTTGTGAGTGTGGAGAAATGCGAGGGGAGTTGACAGGGGACTCTACCCACCTTATGGGGCACTATTCTCGGATACATTTCAACACTTTTAGCCGTTTTGTACGGTTCTCCAAAAAGTAAAGTGTTACTTTGTGAGTGTGGAGGAATGCGAGGGGAGTTGACAGGGGACTCTACCCGCCTTATGGGGCACTATTCTCGGATACATTTCAACACTTTTAGCCGTTTTGTACGGTTCTCCAACAAGTAAAGTGTTACTTTGTGAGTGTGGAGGAATGCGAGGGGAGTTGACAGGGGACTCTACCCGCCTTATGGGGCACTATTCTCGGATACATTTCAACACTTTTAGCCGTTTTGTACGGTTCTCCAAAAAGTAAAGTGTTACTTTGTGAGTGTGGAGGAATGCGAGGGGAGTTGACAGGGGACTCTACCCGCCTTATGGGGCTCTATTCTCGGATACATTTCAACACTTTTAGCCGTTTTGTACGGTTCTCCAAAAAGTAAAGTGTTACTTTGTGAGTGTGGAGTAATGCGAGGGGAGTTGTCAGGGGACTCTACCCGCCTTATGGGGCACTATTCTCGGATACATTTTTTCATTTTCACCCATTTTTTATGGAACTCCAAAAAGACAAGTTAGTCTTTTTTTTCCCTTCCTCTTCTGATTTCTCACTGATTGAATGGCAAACGCGACCCGCCATCGGAGGGCGTCCACCGGCCCGGCCTCATGCCGGTGCTCTGGCGGTCGGTTCCTCCGAACTGCGGGTTCGACTCTGATGGCCGGGAGGGACGAGGGAAACGTCGGTGGGGTCTGCTGGAGGCTCCTGCTGGAGTCTTGCGTTTCACCGGGACCTGGCTTGAAAAACTCGAAACCCTGACTCCAGTGCGGTGTTGCGGCCATGCGCCTCCGGGTACCAGACTCCCCTGCCTCCTCCGTGTTGCGTGGGCTGCGTGGTGGTAACCCTTCGTGTCCGTTACACTGCGTGTCTCTTACCTCCCAGGCCGACCCATATGAAGCGTTTCCAAGACGAACCGTCTGACTCAGGGGTCCCACCACGGGTTCCGTAGCGGGGTGGAAGTTCCACCTCCCCACTTCGCCGCGGAATGCAAGACAAACACCTGTTTCTCTCATCCTCCACTGTGGCATAGTGGCCTTAGTCGGCTGCGGCATTCAGCAATTGGCCATGCTCCGGGCACAGGACCCTACTTCATCACACTACCTGTTTGATCCTGCGTAACAACCACATATATGCTTGTCTGCAAAGACATTGATCGAATGGCAAACGCGACCCGCCATCGGAAGGCCTCCGCCGGCCCGGCCTCGTGCCGGTGCTCTGGCGGTCGGTTCATCCAAACTGCGGGTTTGACTCTGCTCCTGGGGCGGACAAAGATATGCGGCGAATGCCGGAGCGCATATATGCTTGTCTGCAAAGAGGGACATGCCTGGTCCCGCCCGGGTGTTCTTCTACGGCTAGTGTCCAGCCAGCTGCGGTATCAGCCAATTTGACCCGCTATCGGAGGGCCTCCTCCCCGGGTCCAGCTTCCGGTGCTTGGCGGTCGGTTCATCCAAACTGCGGGTGCTCCTGGAGCGGACAAAGATATGTGTATTTGCCTGAAGGATGGAAATAAACAAAGAATGATATTTTACAGGACATGACGGATATGTGTTTTTTCCAGGCTTTATGGAAATAAACCAAATGTGATTTTGCAGTGCATTACGTAGCTCATTTACCCATGTGATGTTGTGCAGAACATTACTGAGCTCATTTAACGATATGGTGTACCAGGCGAAGTGGGATGCTGACATGTCCCAACTGGTCTCCGGAGGAATATAAGGAGAGTTGACAGGGGACTCTGCCCAGTGCTCATGAACCAAATGAGGGGTGTTTTAGAGGGGAAGGCTCTGGCTGTTTCTGCAGCCTCTGCTTCTACCTTCTCTCCCCACCCCGATACCAGCGCGTGCCTGCTGTAAAAGGCAGGTGCACGGGCTCTCACTGCCACTAACTCTGAGCCTGGCTCCCGAGCAGCACGTTCTCCCCGGCAGTCCGCCAGCAGATGAAAAACACCCACCTCTCCGCCTCTTCCGAGGGACGAGGGAACCGCGCGGGGGGGGGGGGTCTGCTGGAGGTTCCTGCCGGGTGCTCCATACTGCGTTTCACCGGGACCTGGCTCGAAAAACTCGGAACCCTGACTCCTGTGCGGTGTGGCGGTCTCGCCCTGGCCGTCCACCGTGCGCCTCCGGGTACCTGACTCCCCTGCCTCCTCTGGGGGCAGGTGCGAGGGGTTCAATGCCTCCTCCCCCCGCTGCGGCGAAAGCCGGAGCGGGATGGAGCGCCCGGAGGTACTGTTATCCCCACGTTTTTGTACCCAAAACTGTCTTGTGAGCTCGTGGCAGAACCATGAAACAAAAAACAATCAATGTAGCGGACCCATCACCAGCCACGCGTTGGTGCGGAGGTGGGACCATTTTAACCAGGTGGTAACCCAAGTCCTCCCCTTGGTCCGTGTTCCCTGCATTGAAGCATCGG
Source organism: Notothenia rossii (assembly GCF_949606895.1). Taxonomy (NCBI): domain Eukaryota; kingdom Metazoa; phylum Chordata; class Actinopteri; order Perciformes; family Nototheniidae; genus Notothenia; species Notothenia rossii. Next base: position 43,071,991 of record NC_136905.1, on the reverse strand, counting down.
ACCCATGGTTGCAATCACCAGTTAGCTAACGCATATAAACGGAGAAACAGAAAACCATTTAAATATAATTCATTGTGTGTGTTTTAGGAAGGATGTTGACCGAATGCCCGGTGTGCAGACTCTGCTATCTGGCTTTGAATAAGCACCTTAAGCACAAACATACAGTGCCGAACCTGGAGGAAAGAGGCATCATTCTTAAAATGGCCAGTGGTAGAATAAATGTTCGGACCAAACCCTGTCCCATCACAGGGTGTTCGTATGCTGGGAGGAAACTACACCGTCATGTAACTCGTGACCACCCTGAGTTCTCCCGAGATGAGGCACATCAGGTCATGGCAAGGCTGAAGCATAGTGTGGCCATGCAGTTGCTCCATGACCTCCGAGAGACTAATCCCATCATTGGAATGGCTACATTATTGGATATAGACAATGAGGAGGAATACCCGGTGCACCCTCCACCCTTCTCCCCACATACCGAGTGTGACGAAGAGGACTGCATGCAGGTGAGGCTGGAAAATGTGGCATTGAGGGCTCAGAAGGATGCCCTCATTGATGAGGTGAAGACCCTGCGCTCCAGGCTAAAACAGGGTCTAAAACCCAGGAAGCAGAATGCCACTGCTGCTCTGCTTGAGGAAGACGAAGAATGTATACGATTTAAGGGCCTAGCAATCTCAAGTACCCCCGGCATGAACACAGTAGCCTCCGGCAGCAATACCCCTCTCAAGATCCTGGTGAAGACTTTGATGCGTCCCCAGAAGCCTCCGGAAGCAAGACCCCGGTGAGGACTGTCATGCGGTCCATAGAAGCCTCTGCGAGTGAGACACCTCTCAAGTCTGTGATGCGGTCCCCAGAAGCCTCCGGAAGCAAGACCCCGGTGAAGACTTTCATGCGGTCCCCAAAAGCCTCCGGTAGTGAGACCCCGGTGAAGACTGTCATGCGGTCCATAGAAGCCTCTGCGAGTGAGACCCCTCTCAAGTCTGTGATGCGGTCCCCAGAAGCCTCCGGAAGCAAGACCCCGGTGAAGACTGTCATGCGGTCCCCAGAAGCCTCCGGTAGTGAGACCCCGGTGAAGACTGTCATGCGGTCCATAGAAGCCTCTGCGAGTGAGACCCCTCTCAAGTCTGTGATGCGGTCCCCAGAAGCCTCCGGAAGCAAGACCCCGGTGAAGACTGTCATGCGGTCCGTAGAAGCCTCCTGTAGTGAGACCCCTGTATGCCAGAAGACCCGTGCGTCTGTCTCCAATAAGCTGAAAGCTAATCTGGCTAAGGACTGGCCCTCTCCCCAAAATCAATGGTCCACTGGGAAGGGACGGGGGAATACCATGCGTGAAATCACGTTGCCTAAAACCATGGAGACGTACATTCAGACATACAGAGGTCATTGTGAGGGTCTCGCACCGACAGTAAAACGGAAAGAGAATTGTATGTCCAATGTCAGCTGGATAAAGAACTTCATAGTATTCATGGCCCATGGTGTTGACCGGCTGTCAGACTGGCTGTTTCTAAAAGACACAAAGAGGGTCCGTGGCTGGAGCGAGTATATTTCAGAGTCGGGCCGGGCAGTCACAACATCGCTGTTGTTCCTGAAGACTGTGAACCATTTCCTTAGGTACTTGTCTGCGTCAAACATCCGGGGGTGCAGGCTCACCCAGTCTGATATGACCCACATCATCAGAGAGGTGAAAGCCAACATTAACGATTTGAAAAAGTCTGTCACTGTCCACCGGTTTAAGGTGAAGAGGGACAAGCTGGATCGTCTGCCGAGCCAGGCGGAGCTTCTCGCCGCCATGGCGGCCGCTGAGAAGCGCATCCCTGATCTCCTTGACCTGATGGCTAGCAATCCGACCTCAATCACCCAGTACCTGCTATATGGCTATCTAACCCTCCATTGGAGCCTCCTGTATTGCCACCGTCCGGGTGTGTATGCAAACATGACCAAAACGGAGGTCTTTGAGGCGGACAGAAGGGGCACTGCTGAGGGCTACATCATCCACGTGCAGGATCACAAGACTGCCAAGACATTTGGTGAAGAACAGCTGGTGCTTACAATAAAGGAGTTTAGCTGGGTCATGCGGTGGATGGGGATAAAAGAGGGCTTGTTGGGTCCTCAGAGTGAATTCTTCCTTTTCACATCGGGGAAGCACGCTTCCAAGAACCTGAACGCTCACTTGAAGAGGGCTTGGGCTGATGCTGGGCTAGAAACAGCCGTCACCTTCACCATCTTGCGCACTGCCCTGGCTGACAATATCAAGCATCACCAAGATCCAGAAAGCAGGTCGATTCTCGCTAGGTTTATGTGTCACGACGTAAGCACTGCAGACCGGTTCTACGCAAATACGCCTGGAATAAAGGAGGCATTGAAGATCCGCTCCATGTTCAGGGCGGCAGCAGCTGCAGCAGCATCATCATCAGAAGGAGGTCTACCACCGTCAGCTACCTCCGAAGAGGACTCAGGGGCGGAGAGCAGCGATACCTCTTCTTCAGGACCGATTGATACTCCTGATGAGGGGAAAGGGGCCGTGGACTCAACCTTTTTTCCCCGGTGCACCGTACAAGTTAGACGGCTAATATGGCCCCCAGGCCCCTGTTAATCATGTTGTAATTATGTTTATTTTGTATACTGTTTTTGTAAAAATCATGTGATAATTAAATAAATAATAAAACATTAGTATAACCTTGAAGGTTCCCAGGGGCAAATACAGTGCCAAGTGTCAGACTATTTAAACAATGTTTACCCAGGATTCAGACACCTTCCCTGGCTTGTAAAATGCGGTGATGCGCCCTGGAGGTATCAGACTATTTTAAACAACTTTTCCCCGCCTTTCAAACACGTATCCCTGGGTGTTTTAGCCTGTCATTTTGCAGGATATCATTTAACATTGACCCTCTCCTGAAAATGAACAGATTCTGTGCATTTCCGGGAGAGGTTACATGTTAAATTATATCCTGCAAAATGACAGGCTAAAACGCTCTTCCATACGTTTAAAAACACTTTTCCGACTATTTTAAACAACTTTTCCCCGCCTTTCAAACACTTGTTCCTGGGTTATAGCCTGTCATTTTGCACGATATCATTTAACATGGAATTTCTCCTGAAAATGGACATATTCTGTGCATTTCCAGGAGATGTTCAATGTTAAATGATATCGTGCAAAATGACAGGCTACAACTCTCTTCCAGACGTTTAAAAACACTTTTCCGACTATTTTAAACAACTTTTCCCCGCCTTTCAAACACTTGTTCCTGGGTTATAGCCTGTAATTTTGCACGATATCATTTAACATGGAATCTCTCCTGGAAATGGACATATTCTGTGCATTTCCAGGAAATGTTTAATGTTAAATGATATCGTGCAAAATTACAGGCTACAACTCTCTTCCAGACATTTAAAAACACTTTCCCCGACCATTTAAACATTATTTCTGGCTTGTAAAGTGCGGTGATGAGCCCTGATAGTATCAGACTATTTAAAGGGTTACCAGGAGCATGAGAATATTCTCCACAGAAGGGGTGGTGGTGCCGTGAATAAGGCCGAATATGGATGCCGATGTGCGGACGGTAAAGCACCGCAAAATCCACCCCCCTTTTAGGGTTACCAGGGGCATGAGGTTCTGTAGGGTGTGATCATCTGGGTTTAGTCCGTGGGGGAGTGCTTAAGTCCGGGAGTCCGGGGACTCACGGTGTGCAAGGTTATGGAGGTGCCCATGTCAGGGACACATGCTGGAGGTCTGTGGTCCGTCCTTTGGGGGTCTTGGAGGGGCCACAGAGAGGAGATTTCCCCGGTCTCTGTCCTGGATGAGTGAAATAAACAGAGTCTCCATTTCAGGGACACATGCTGGAGGTCTCTCTCCCGAGAGTGGACGTCCATTGCCTGTAAATAGGTCTAACATTAGGTCTGTCACTTTGGCTAACCGCACCACTGTCGGTCGTCTCCCGAGAGTGGACGTCCATTGCCTGTAAATAGGGATAACATTAGGTCTGTCACTTTGGCTAACCGCACCACTGTCTGTCGTCTCCCGAGAGTGGACATCCATTGCCACTAAATAGGGCTAGGGATGCATACCGGTATCCGGTATTACCGAAATACCGGTTACTGGTGGCTACGGTATACCGTACAAAAATCAGATCCGGTTTCGATACTTAAAAAAAAAAAATATATATATTTTTTTTTATTTTAAAAGTGAGTCCGTGGCCCGTGATGGCGGGTGTTATAAATTAGATTGCATAATCGTTTTTCTTCATATTTTATGTATTTTTCATTGTTTGTTCAATACTAGAAAGGTAAGTCACTCTCACCAGTGAAGGCAAATGTTGATTTTAAAGAAGAGATTTGTTTGTTTGTGCAATGCCGAGATCTCATGACCATTATTCTATTATTTATTTGTTCTCCAGTCAAATCTCAGGTTTAACATTAATTATAACGGTGCTATAACGGTCTGTTTGCATTGACAAGATGTGCTATTCACGCGGCACACCTGATGGCGGGTGTTATAAAAGATATTCCATAATCGTTTTTCTTCATATTTTTTATGTATTTTTCATTGTTCGTTCATGCCTAAAAGGTCAAAGAAGTCCCACAATTGAATATAATATTCATTTGACATGTTAACTATATCATAAAGCGCTTCATGGGAGTAATTGTGGGATGATACATTTTCAAAGTATCACGATATGTATCGGTTGAGTATCGGTACCGTTCAGTGGGATCGGTATCGGTATCGTAAAAAAGTCAACGATATGCATCCCTACGCAGGGCTGCAATGTGTTTTTCACTGTTGCACTCAAAGCACTTCACTGTTGCTTTGCAGTCTCTTGCTATGTGTCGGGTCGACCCACAACATCTGTAGCATATGCGGTTATCTCTCAGATATAATTTTCTCTCTTCTATAGACTTGCACACCCACTTCTTGAGTGGGTGTGGCTTCTTATGTATCGGAAACTGACGCTCTGGGTCATCAACTTTCTTCTCAGCAGGACCCGCTTTATTGTCCGAGGTGTTTGTAGAAACATCTGTTTTGTGCACACTCACCGAGGTTTTGTTGCTGTACTTCTCAGGCTTCTCCGCTTTGGAAGGAGCTTGACTGCTTGAGGTGGTGAAAGTGAAGCATGGACCATTTCTGATCTTCGCCTGACGTCGTACAAACGAAGAGAAGACAGAGAAAGGGGAAATGCCACTGCATGGTCCTCCTTATAATTGGATCCATGAGCTATCCATCTTTCTTGAAGGTTAAAGGGGAGCTTCTCTACTATTGGGTTTACTCCACGAGTCGTATCCAAGTATGAGAGGCCTGTCAGATACCCTTCTGCCTTAGCACACTCCAGTTCAAGGAGAATGTCACGTAGTTCTCGAAGCTTGACGTTGTCTTTGTTAGTTAGCTTCGGGAATCTTCTTTATCAGAGCGTCCTCAATGACTTCTGGTGTTCCATAACATTCTTCAAGACACTGCCAAAGTGCCAAACCATGTTGAGGACTGCTGTGGGATTGAGGACATGTACAGAGCGAATTCTTTTAGCCTGTTCTGATGACTCAGCGCCAAGCCATTTTGTTTTTAAGTCTAGTTCCTCTCTATTACCTCATTCACACCAACGCAACTCCGGTTCAAGCTCTGTGCTAGAGCTTTTCAGGTTCAGAACCGGTTCTTCGGTTTAGCTCCGGCTCTTTTCACACTGCCCAGAGTCCGACTGGTGCTGCGTCATCGTTTGCGTCATGACGTAACCGTTTGCGTGCCTGCTTCATAAAGCCAAACCACGCGGAAACCCCTCACAGCTGACACCGACAACAACAACAATGGCCGATTGTGCTCCAGCTTCCTCTGTACCTCTTCAGAAGACCAGATTCCCAGTAGGTAGCTGGTCTCTTCAGTGGACCACTGCTGCTTGTTAAGTTTCTCCATCGTTGTGTACAAACTGGATAAAACGCCAGCTTTTTGTTGTTGTTCAGGAGTTGATCCCGCCCCTGCCCCTACCCCCGCCTCGACGTAAGCGTGACGTATGTGGTGCTTTTGCTCTGGCCGGACAATATTTGGTGCTCGAAATGAACTGGATTCCGGAGCTAAGAGGCTGCTCCGTTGCGGTCTGAAGAGGAAAACCCGGTGCTTTTCAAGCTCCAGCTCCGAACCGGCCCTGAAACACCGTTGGTGTGAATGAGGTATATGTGACAGGTTCAAATCTTATGTGGCGCTCTGTAAAGATGCTTTCCATGCCCAGTAATTCTGAGGTTGTTCATCAAATTGTAGAAGACCCGAACTCACCATTTCCCTGCGAATTAGGTAGCTTGCAAAGTCTGGTCCCCCTTGTGGCTCCGTAACACACCCTCTTCCAGGATTAGAAAACTGCTGAGAACTCTGAGAGTAAGTCTTGGATGGAGAGACCTTGCTTGGTTCTCTAACAAACTTAGTGTCTCCCAAATTTGGATGTTTGTGACTTTGCTGAATAGCTGGCTCTGCACAACGATTTTGGAATGGATTGTGAGAGCCCATTTGCAAATGTTCATATGGTGATGCTTTGCGAAACAGCTCTGAGTGTTGTTGGATATATTCACTTGTACGCTCAATTGGGGTGAGAGGCTTATCTAGCACATGTGGTTTGTGGCTGCACTCCCCACTTTCATTCTCCTCAGCTTCTTCATACACTGCAGCTGCAGCAGCGGCAGCTTTCTGGCTTTGGATAATGTGGAGACTGGCCTCTAGGTTAGCTTTCTGCTTAATAAATTCTGCTTCTCTTTCTGCAAAGGCTAGTTTAGCATGGGCAGCTCTAGCCTTAGCCTGTGCTTTGGTGGCTGAAGACGTTGATGACTCTTTGCTTGAGTTCCGTGATGACTTTGAAGATACTTTTGAAGACTTTGATTTTGTGTCAAATGCTCTAAGACACTCATACTTCTCTGTTGGCTGCTCTGTTTCACCACTTGCTTCTTGCTGCATACTGGTGTGACTGTCGTCCTTAATATACTTTCCTGACCGTAGACTCACGGTTGCTGAATGTTCGCTTTGTGTGCTTGAGCTCGCTGTGCTGTGATCTTTTCACTGTTCTGCCCTCGCAGTGTGCGGCTATGTAAAGCTAGACAGGTAGCTAACAACTTGAATCCTCCAATAATCACAAGGCTTTGGCTTTTCTTGATGTTTACTATACGATTCTCATTGTGAAAAGATCAATAGTATCCAAAGCAAAAGCGTAATAATAAAGGAACTCTTGCAACACCGGGAGTCGGCTGCATGTCGTGACGTCAACTGAAGAAATTCCCTATTACATGCACACATCCTAGGTACCACAAACGAACACAGGGGGGCAGTATAAACAATGCAAATCAACCTTAATGATGTACAGTATATTGAACAGTTTTAGTTTGAAACTAATATTCATCTAACAAGAAAGGCAACACAATGAATCTTGTGGTGCTTGAAGAAATACACACTGGCTAAGCCGGCCAGGTTATATACTGTATGTCTTTTTTGGAGCCCTTTTTTGCAATATTTATTCAAATGTCAGTTATTTAAACAAACCACTATCTGAGGATAATACAAGCAACCATAAAACACCCTTTACTAGAGAGCCATTGAAGCCCGTGAAGAATGTATTCTTCCACAAATCTTTTCAACTGCTGTATTAATAAAGTTGCCACGTGTTTTCAAATTCAAGTTAAGGCACTATCTGTGCAGAACATAAAAAATATTCTTCATTTGCAGTATTTTTTTAAAAAAGGTGTTCAGAAAGACTGCATCAATGATATGCTATATATATATATATTTAGCATATAATTGATGCAGTCTTTCTGAACACCTTTTTTTTTTTAAATACTGCAAATGAAGAATATTTTTTATATTTAATATATATATATATATATATATATATAAATAATATCAATATTTGTATTAACTAACCAAAGTCAATTTAAATAGCGGGCAAAAATGGGTTAATTGCCATGCATGTGGTGTTTGATATAGTTTACGTTCAATGTCAACTATTTTAGGCAGAAAAACGTATATTCACTATATTGAAATAACAAACTCGAGAGGCGGCTGAGTTGAGCGCAGTGCAGAATCGCTGTATAGTTTAAATCTCCTAACAATTTTTACAGCCCTTAATAACATTTGTTTTCTGGGCTCAAAATGTGTCTTGGCCGTTTTCGTTGTGATCGCTAAATTCACCTTGTTTATAATATTATCACAGTTCCAAGCAAACGAATGCTTTTGTTTTGAAATCACTTCAGTGAGTTTCGCCCCGCCCCTCGCTCCAATGACCATTTGAACATTTAGTAAGGTAAAAAGCAAAAAGGCCTGCCAGACCCTCTTCCGCTTACTTGTGTAATAAAGAAAAACAAATGGATGGTAGATTAAAAATGTATTCTGCACTGAAATAACTCTCGGTCAAACTGCATGTTTATCTTTGGCAGTCAGGTGCATAAAAACACTAACAGTTGTTTTTGTTTTTGAGTAATCAAGCACCTCTTCAAAGACACATTTGATTTGATTATTTTGAACGTGTAATATAATAATGAAATGAAACAAGAGAAGTATGATACTGTAGAAAGGTAAGCAGTATCAAATTGATAAACTAAATATTATTGACTTACACATTATATATAAACAAATGATCTACCTAATTACACATCCGAAAAGGCTTGGGAAGGAGTTTACACGTATTTAATCCCACCCCTTCTCCCAAAAACTAAATTAACTTTTTTGTTTTCTTTTAACAAAATATACATCTAAATGTATGTCTAAATACAATATACATTTATAATTATAAATAGATGATATCATTATTACTACATTATATATATATATATATATATAATGTAGTAATAATGATATATATATAATTAATATATATATATATATATTAATTTACGTTGTATGTTAAATTTGATAAGACAAATATAAAAGACTATCTTTTTACATCTGACATACAAAATACATTTGTTAGTAAAAAACCAAAATATAATAACAACAAATTGTTGTTAATAATAATAATTTAATTTTTGTAAGAAAAACATATTTTCATGCATTTTTAGATCGTTAATAACATCATTACAATTTCTAAAGAGACTCGCTGTGTATGAGACTCAATACTCGCTGGTTGTACTTTTGCGGGCATCCAACTCGCTAGGTGGCGATGTTACAAAACAACTAGGGTCCTAGGAGTGCGATCCTAGGAGTGCGGTCCTAGGAGTGCGGTCCTAGGAGTGCGGTCCCAGGACAGCGGTCCTGAAACTGCCGTCTCCAACGCTGCAGCTTCATACTATTGAAACAGAGGCCCAAGATGCAGAACAATCATGTAGATAGATCGCCGCCACTGCGCCCAAACTGCCCGCCGCCATCTTGTCCGGCCGCCATATGTGTAAGTCTGTTTGATTAAATGAGCATATTGCAATAGTTGGAAAAAACTCTTCAGATTTTCCAGCTCCTCTCCCATCTAGCCGTGAAGTCAAACACTCTAAGTCTTAACCAGCTCTCTAATACACACCCATTAGAAAATGTGAAAGTGTGACATTTTCACAAAACGTAAGCTCCGACTATGTGAGAACCATACTAGCTATCAAAAAATATCCGATTAGTCCAGTGGTTCTCAAAGTGGGGGGTGCGCCCCCCCCATGCCAGGAGGGCGCGAGAGACCAGGAGGAAAAATGGTTATAATTTATTTTTTTAAAAGATAAATAAAATAAAAAAATCATAATTTCAAAGATTATTGATTCGAAAATAATATGATGCAGTACAGTACTATTACGTCTGGGTCTCTGTGTTTCATTAAAGCTTGGCTCTTTGTGTGTGTGTGTGTGTGTGTGTGTGTGTGTGTGTGTGTGTGTGTGTGTGTGTGTGTGTGTGTGTGTGTGTGTGTGTGTGTGTGTGTGTGTGTGTGTGTGTGTGTGTGTGTGTGTGTGTGTGTGTGTGTGTGTGTGAAACGAGCCATTTTGTGTACGCGAGCGAGAGAGAGAGAGAGAGAGAGAGCTTTGGCAACATTGTTCAATTTAACTTTCATGCCAATAAAGCCCCTTTGAATTGAATTGAATTGAATTGAATTGAGAGAGAGAGAGAGAGCGCACTGCTAACGGAGATCGTTGTTGTTAGCTTCTGGTGCTGGCGAGCTACGCTAACGGATATAGGGAGTTTTTTCAACAACAAAGTGGAGGAGAGTCCTCTCCTGTCAGACTGAGAGACTCAGAGAGCTAAAGGGCTCTCTCAGTGTTATCTCAGTGGGTCTCAAATGTTTTGGTCGCCATTAATGTAAACAATTATTTCCGAGGCACACGTTTATATGATCATTATAGTTATAAAAAAATATGAGAATAAATGAAAAACAGGTATGAAATACTATATGACAGTAAAACAAGAATAAAGTTTAAAAGGGTGATTTGTAAAATATCTATAAAGAAAAAGTAAATCTGTTTACAGCTCTGTTTCAAATGGGTGTTGAGAGATGTATCCATAGATCTCTTCATTTTGCTCTCAAAGTGCACCAGACTTCAATATTTAAAAATAAATCTTCCCGGGGGAGCTTGCCCCCGGACCCCCCTATGTGAGGTCCACACACCACCTATAAAAATAGCACTTTATCCCTTCTTACACCTATATGCCGTGAGTTGATTATCGAGCCTTCATTATAACAGTCGTGGGTACACTGTGTATTTGCGTGGGGATTGTTGCAGTAGAACATTCAACTGTAGCGCCCGGTACATTAATGGGAAACCCTAAATGTTTGAGCACCCTCTATGAAACGTCAAGCTACCTGAGCCTGACTATTTGTGTTGGGGGGGGCCCGACTTTTTTTTTTCTCCAAAGGGGGGGCCTGACAGAAAAAGTTTGAGAACCACTGGATTAGTCTAATAAAGTTCATAGTCTCTTGTCATTTTTGTTCTACGTAAGCGGAATCTGTATGGGGTCAAAGTGGGGTGTTTTTGAGCTCTTTTCAAATGGATTTCCCATTCATTCATATGGGGCAAATGATCGCAGGTTTCTGCGAATTGCGTGAAAATGGCTGTAAAAATCTCTTCTAAAAGACATAGCAACCCGATCCCCGTGTTTTTTTGTGTTTCGTGTCAACGCTGCTGGACGAGTAGCATGACAACATTTGTGGCGGAAGAAGGAGAATAAGATGAGATAAGTATGTCGAATACTATACTGTGTTTGGATTCACCAGTCACACAGAATTAGACTTGTTAGGTATCTTGCCAAGAGACTCATCGACATTGTGACTGCGTGCTTTTAATCAAATGTATTTGTCCTCATAACCATCTCTGGACTCACCCTCTAGCTCAGCATTGGCACAGCTGATAAGGGCTGATTCTGGACTGACTTCCTTCAAACCAGCGCCTCCTGGATCATCCTCCTCCTCTTCAACAGACTTCCTCAGAGACTTCCGGAAAGTTTTCCCAAATCCCAGCAGTCCTAGAGAAACATGACAATGCACAAGTGAATCTTGTTTTAGTGAATGGAGGTCATGCCACCTAGGTCAGATGACATACTGTAAACAATCTGAGATTCTGACTAATAACTGTAATAGATCATCAAAATCAGGGGTGGCCAACCCGCGGCTCTCGAGCCGCATGCGGCTCTTTGCCTAGTTTCATGCGGCTCTTCAGTTAATATCGAGTTGTATGTGTGTGAATTTGGGGGAGAGACACTGACTCCTGACTAGTGTTGCACGGTGTACCGATACTTGATAGGTATACCGTGATACCCTGCCGTTAAAAACGTTACGATTCCTCCGTTTCATTAGTATCGGTACTTTAAGAATGACGGTACGCCGTTTTAATAAGAGCCGTGTGTGTTCAGCACTCTGCTTCCAATCCCTGCACTGCAGCCGTGCCTGCAGTCCCGCCCCTCTCAAGCACGCTCAAGTGCCTCCACTCTCTCGTGCACACGCTAGCTGCCAGAGCATGTGAGAAAACCATAGGAGAAAACGAGAAGCATGGCTGCAAGTGGGAGTTTGACTGCTGCTGCGCCTCGGCTTGTTGACAAAAAAGACGCCAGAAGCGAAATTTTGATGTATTTTAGCTATATCTCTGAAAGTGAGGGCAAGCCTACGGACACCACGAGGCCTGGCTGTAAGAAATGTATTAATTGTATTTAATACGAATTCTTGTCATTTATTTTATTTATTGTTCTCATTGTTTAAAAGTTTGTGTTATGGTTATAGTTCTGGTGTGAAATAAAGCACACTAATTACATTTAAGACTGTTTCCCTTTTTTTAAGAAAAGTATCGAAAAAGAATCAGAATCGTAATTCTTGACTTGGTATCGGTATCGACACCAAAATGTTGGTATCGTGACAACACTACTCCTGACAGTTAAACATGATATTTAGTAGGTCTGTTAAGTATTGAATGCTGATCATTCTGACGTAATTTGTCCTGTCAAAGTTGTTTGGGCTCGGATCAAATCGCTCCGTTACTTTCGTCCCGGCTCTCCCTAAGTGTGTATGTGTGGTGTCAGGTGTCAGTATGAGAGGATGATAGCGCGTCTAATTTTGATGTGGCCCAAGCCAAGAGCCAATCACAATAATACCTGGATGCAGAGAACCAATCACCTTTGAGGGGGGGAAACCGTTGATTAAACACTATCCAGTGTTTCACCCACCATTGTCTTGGAGGGGCGCCAACAGAGCCCCGCCCCCCCCCCTGAAATTCAAGGTGTTTAAAAAATATATATATATATTTTTTTTTAAATATATATAGAGCACCAAATTGCAAATAATCTATAACTACTGTCACTTTTCACATTGAACATCTGCTATTTTATTAAATAAACTAAACGCTTTCATTTTAAGTTGTGAGTTTAGTGTTTTTTACCCTAAGAAACACTTATGCATTAATCAATAACAATAATCCACAGCTCCTCTATCTGCTCCAGAGGATTTAAAAAATATATATCCCAATGCCACAAAAATGCATCAGTGACGTGGTTGCAATCTTGTCTCCAGAAAACAAAAAACTGAAACAAGCGGTATCAGTGACTGTGTGTTTGATGTGGCTCTTTGCAGTAACATAGAAAAAATGTGGCTCTTAACCTCTGACTGGTTAGCCACCCCTGATCTAAATGTTATACTTAAACATATTTATTCTACTATTTAGAGTGGTACAGGGATGAGTCCTAAACACATACATTAGTCAGCGTTTTAGCCCTTTCAGGCTCCCTCTTATGGCAGTAATTGTTTGTTTTGATTCCCCAAATAAGGTATGTGGTGATGCGCAACCATGATGTAGTATCTTTATAGCCTGACATTAGCTTTTTCGGCCAATTGCATCTACGCTTCAAGAATAATAAAAGTGGTTTAAGAACGTGGAGATTATCATGTTGAACAAAACGTGTGCACATCATAAATGATTGTGTGCCACAGATATCATTTTCTGCCATATTTCTAAATCCAATGGAAAGATCCTATTGCTTTTGGTCGAGGGAGCCCTTGTGGCACTAACTTCCAGGTCAGTCTACAAAAATATGTGATCACTGTTAAGTCTACGTGTGCTTACTCACCAAGGCTTGCCTATTATTCATATAAAAAACTACTAGTACTACAATTTGTTTGTAAGGAATAATACTGATCTGAAACCCGATTACCATGTTGGGGATTCAGAACCTGACACAATCGAACAGATCATCATCATCATCATCATCATCATCATCATCATCAACATAATCACCTCAGAGGCAGCATTCATCTACATATTTATCTACATATCTTTACAGGTGTGCCCATGTTGCTGTTTCCCTAAGTGCAACTATGCAAAGACTTTCTAAAAGTCTTTATACAGTACATGTGTGTTTCTCCTGAATATATAATTGGTAACTGGTCCATCAATCAGCTGTAGGTGGGTATTAATATGGATGACCGAACAATAGAAACTGCATAAATCTGTGCTTGACTTGAGCCTTGATGGTTGAAAAAACGATATTACCAAAAACAGAGTGTGAATAATGCACAGTCTTCCTTTCTTTTCTGCACACCCATTTGAGTGTGTATTCACATGTTGTGTCCTTAATAAACTAAATGGTGAAAATGTCACAATTTCCTTATGCGTCTTCATTTATGTTTACATCGACAGGAAATGTACTCTTACAGGACACAGTGCACTGCTACTCTTGTCCCATACTGCCACCCGCTGTCTTTTGCTATGCATGCATTCTTCAACTTTGCTTTTGAAATTAATTGAGTTCAGTTTTGCAGTTTATGAAACATTTAAAAATGAGGCTTTGTTTGAAATGTGAGGTAATAAATGTTTTCTGTAAAATATGTGCAGTTGTTGTGACATTTAAAGGTTGCATTCCTGCTATTTCATTCAACATACAAAAGGCAATTAAATGGAATTACTAGTTAATCAGAATGTTTGAAAACACTTTCAAATACAACAGTGAACACACAAGACTACTAGTTTTCATGTATATGTAGCAGGTGGAGAAACTATAACGTTAGTGTACAATATAAAAACTAAAAGCTGAGTAAAAACAATGAGACAAACTTAAAAGAGGAGTACTAGTTTGCTCTGTCACTCTACCACTGAGGGACTAAAGGAGAACTACCTAACAGGTGTGAGGCTTTGAGTTCCAGTTACCATCGCCACTGTCCCTCTGGGAATGACTATGAGAGCTGACTGCTGGAGGATCATCAGAGAGGGTGTTCTCAGGGCTCCTCTCTCCTGAATCACTGGGAAGAGTGGGACTGCTGCGGCTGTCAGAGCCATCAGACGGAGTTCTGTGTCTCTCTACAGTTTGGCAAACCTCCAACACTGCATCTGTGTGAGTGTTGTCCGACTGAATCGGTTCATCAAGAGCTTTGCGGTGAGGTTTGGGGACCGTCTTATAAACGGGATCCGCACTGACCACTTCAGATAGCAAGAAGAACAATAGAAAATAATATTGGATTTAGATTCAAGTTGGGGTAAACATTTTATTTTTTCCTCTGTTATAAATGCATATAAGATGCTTTACAGTCAATATCAAGCAGTTCCACAGAAATACAGCCTGTGAATGTCAGTGATTCACATGATGAAACAATGAAACCTATGCAAGTGACTCAAACTTCCTCCTTAGTGTATCTGAATGTAAACACAGGAGAGTTCATGACAGAGCAGGAAAGGAAGAACTGAGAAAGGAAAAGACAAAATGTCCTTAATGTAGACATTATATAATGGCGCATTTCCACTACAGGGCCCCTAGTATGGCTAGGCCTCGTTAGGCCTCGTTAGGACTGGCTCACTTTATGCTGCATTTCCATTACAGTTTAGTAGCTGGGGCAGTAACTATAGTAACGCAGTGTAGGCGGAGCCGTGACGTCATCTTCAATGAGAACGACAGAAAACCAACATCTGCCGTTAGCTGTTAGCACTCAGAGCTCACAGCTCCTCATATCTGTTCAGAAACTAAACAAAAGTTAAACAAGTACAAACCACAGACTGTCTGTGTCATGGTGAATACAGTCGCTGGTTTATTTATGTCTGTATAGGCCGTTGTTGTGAGTGTGGACGGTCGGAGCTTATACTGCGTTAGCTTAGCCAATCTGCATTCAGAAAACACGCATTTTAAAAAGGTTTTTCGCCTGCCGTCTGTCTGCAGACTTGTCAAAGCATTAATTCATGGTTTTTACTAACCGGTATCAGTATGTTGTTACTTCGGCATCATTTTGAAAGTGTATTACAATTAAATCACCGTCAAATATGTTCAACTTGTTGTAGTTGTAGCCCCCTTGCCAGCGATTCTCTCTCTAGTTTAGCATACTCAGCCCGACTGAGCCTGGTTGTTGGCCTGGAAAGAACCTCGATTTTATGGGGCCAGAAAAACTGTGAAATAGTACCTGCTAGCTAGAACTACGCCAAGTGGAAACGTAACCAAAAACGGGCCGGGCACGGCACGCTTAAAGCGAGCTCCGCGCTGTAGTGGAAATACTAAACTGTTTAATGTGGGACTTCTTTTCAACTTGCTCTCACCATTGGTGTTCTCGGGCTTAGCCTTTTTGGATTTGATAAATCTTTTCTTGGCCATCTCTGCTAGGGAAGAAGGAAAAACAGAAAGGAAAAGGCATGCAGAACAAGAGATGTTAAACAGACACATGCAAATCTGGGAAAGACACACAGTTTTCTGAAGAGATGAACATGTATGTCGTGCCTTTGATATGGTACATAGCAGCAATGTGAGATATGAATATGAATGATTATTTTTACTGATTGTTACTACATACATACTGACTATATTATAATATCTCACAAAGTGTCAAACTAACCAAAGACTGATTTAGAATCTAAATGAGTCTAATGTTAGTTTTATAAGAAAGTTATCAGTAATCTTAATTTGAAGATAACTTTCTTAAAAGGTGCAATACCTGGTCACAACCACAAAAAAAAATGGGTGCTAGGAGGGCAATAATAAGCAACAATTCAACCTGCTGAAACTGAGTGTTGTTTTATATAACCAGTGCATGACATTAGGGATTTTGGGAGATGGCCCTGTGGGCCATCTAAGCTAATTTACAGATGGCCCTGAGCCCAATAGAGATTGCCCTGAAAAATGCGCGCGGACGAAATGACGCACGAAGGGTTTGGGGGGCCTCCCCCGAGAACATTTAGATTTGTGCAGGTCTTAGATGCTGTCTGGTGCATTCTCTAGACTGAATTATAAGATGAACCACCACAATATTATATCGTACAATTTCAATTGTATTCTTCATTTCACTTGTTTGTTTGTTCTTGTTTGTGTTTGCTCGCTTGCATGCCCTGCATAGCTATAAGAAATACTTCAGTTGTTGGTCAAGACACTTTCCATCTGATGAAGGCAAATGCCTTCCCAGATGTAAAAAAGTAGAAAACATTACATTCAGTGGTAACTGCCAAAACAAACATTATTTACACTATTATGGCCCCTGTTAAAAATGTTTGTAATGTTATCTACTGTAAGTTGGTCGAACGAATGCCTCCTCATCCGGAAGCTGACCGAGCAGACCCGAGCAGCAGTCGAGAGGAGCCGAGAGGAACCGAGCGCATCCGCGAAGCACACAAAATGGCGACGTCAGAGTTCCCATTAGCCGGCAAATCTAAATCTCTTCGGTCAAAATAATTTCCCTTTAGCGCAATACCGCTTCAGTTGCGCCACTTATGTGAAAGACAAGAAGAGTATGTGACAGACAAGAATAGTCAATTCTAATGTCTAACACTTAATGTGGAGAAAGAGATGTCCTGTATGGGTTGATTGTGCGTTGATCTGTTGGTAATGCCTCGGGGTTCCGGTGGGCATGTATCCAAATGCATAATACTGCCCTATACTTTGTGGCCTCACCCGGTTGCATAGCGACGGTTATTGTTTAGGTGTCTTTTAATAAGCAGGTAGTCATATCATTAGCTAAAACTAGCTGGATCTGATCGATATGGACATAAATGGGAGTGAAGTCTAATCTGCCGGGAGAGAGAGATCAGCTGCTGCTGACGAGTCGACACGCAGCTCTGCATGATCACATGCAGCGGTGAGCGGACAAAACACACGCTTCAGGTTAGAATATCACACGTAGCTATTTTAATTACCTCTCAAACTACCTAAACTAGTTATAGATATGTTTAGTTTTACTGTCAGTCAATCATTACTGGATCCGCGAGCTGCATGATACTGGCATAATAGATTGCCCGATCGGGCAACCAGCAGGTGGGGCTTCATGGCCCGAGCTAAATACTAGATGGCCCCGGGCCATCGGGCAGTCCTTAATGTCGAGCCCTGATAACCCTGCAAGGATATTATCTTTTATAAAACAGCAAGTCAAATCAAGCAATCTGATTGGTTCTTAGCCGTGATATACTGAGCGTATACCATGGGTAGAATTGTAAGTTACTTTTCACAACAAGTCAGTATCCCTCCGCGTCTTTTCATACTGGAACAAGAAAGCAGCGGAGAAGTAACGGGGCAAAAAGCCTCCTTTTTACACAGCAGTCCAGACATAGACATCAAAGGGCAAAACATATTCAGTGTGCAGTTCCTTTGGCATTAGGGCAGGGATATCTAGACACTTTCCAAGGTTTGACATAATGAATTGTGCTACTTTTAAAGCAAGCAACGATGTTTTCAAATCTGTAATCAAAGAGGTCCGCAAAAACACTATCGACCAATCAGACTGCTTGATTTCACTTGTCAGTTTTATAAATATATTTAAATTTCTTCCGTTACGAAACAAACTTACAAAGCATAAGATGGAAACATTTAAGATTAATTTGAACCTCCGGGGGGGTCTTACTATGGAGGAGTGGATTGAGGAGTGCCTATCTCCAGAAAAAAAAAGCACCTAAACGACGGCATGCAGAGCTACGTGAATAGCAGGTAGACCAACTTGAAAAGTAGCACCATTCAAAAGTTTTCCTATGCGGGTCTTGAAACAAAGCAGAGAAATTATGACCGTTAGTGGCAACAGGTGCGAAAGCTCTCTCCAGAACTACTGGAAGCCCAATCTCGGGGACCGGAGAAAGTGGAGCAATATTCTTGCCACGCCAAGCAACAACCTAGATTAGAACAACCTCAACCTATACAAGTGACCACGTAAGCCATGCTACTGATGCTGGACAGGTTTTCAGTGGGTGCACAATAAACGGCAACATACACACGAATGTAAATAAACAGCCAAATAATGGATCAACGCTCTCTGTCTAATATGTTCGCTTGCTGTTAGTGTTTTTGCATAGCAACCACCTTGCACTATGTTTTATGCAGAAGGCAACGGAGGGACTATTTTATTTTGAACATCATTATTTACTAATAAAAACTATTTAAATTAGAGTATGTATTTTTCTTTCATATTGCCACACTTGGTAACCGTTTTATAAAAGCAATAGCTCACTTCAGGCCGTGATATATGCTCATTATATCACAGCTAAGGGGGCTGTCGACCCTCCGCTTCGCGAACCACGCCCCTTAGCTGTGATATAATGAGCATATACCACAGCCTGTCGTGAGCTATTGCTTAAATGTACTTCAAGTAAGACACAGTGTGTTTGTGCCTATCAACCACCGATGAGCTGGTCTCCCATTACAATGATGGACTAAACCCGGTCTGTCTCATTCACCCACTCTGCCCCCTGGTATACACCCGAGTTACGCCAGCTCAAAGCTAAAGGTCGTCGTCTTGAACGGCTGTATACTAAAACTGGCCTTGTAGTTCATAAGGACATGTACAACAGCCACATACTCGCCTATAAGGACGCTCTTTCCTCCGCTAAATCAGCATACTATGCCAACTTAATTAGGTCAGGTGAAGGAAACACCAGAGCCCTGTTCTCTACAGTCAACAGCATTCTGCAACCACCAGCCTCTCTTGCAGCCCACCTGTATTCAACTTCGTGACCTTTTTCAATGCCAAAATCAAAAATATTCACCAGCAACTGACCTCCTCTAGCTATACATCACTTCACTCAACTCTGTATGCTCCCCTCTCCTCCCCACTATCCAGCTTCGAACTTCCCACTGTCGCTGAAATATCAAATCTCATTCGTAAATCCAAATCATCCACCTGCCAGCTTGACCGCCTTCCTACCCACCTAGTTAAAGCATGTCTACCTTTTCTCTCCCCTTTAATTACTGACATAATTCACTCCTCCCTTACCTCTGGTCTCGTCCCCTCATCCCTCAAAACAGGTGCAATAACCCCTATTCTCAAGAAACCTTGTGCGGACCACAACAACTTGAATAATTTCCGCTCAATCTCTAATTTACCATTTCTCTCCAAGATACTCGAAAAAACTGTTGCAGCCCAAGTCCACACTCATCTGAACAACAATAATCTTTTTGAAGAATTTCAGTCTGGTTTCCGCTCCTCACACGGTACAGAGACCATGGTTAGGTAAGGCCATGGTTAAAATCACAAACGATCTCCTGGTAGCAGCTGACTCTGGGCTCTTATCCATACTCATCCTCCTTGACCTGACTGCAGCCTTTGACACCATCTCACACCACATCCTCCTTGACAGATTATCTTCCATTGGTATCACTGGCACATCTCTCACCTGGATTAGATCTTTCCTCTCCGGCCGTACTCACTTTGTCCAACTCAAACACTTCAAATCACAGTCCCATCCAGTCTTCACTGGTGTTCCTCAGGCTTCTGTCTTGGGCCCCCTCCTATTTATCATCTACCTTTTACCTCCCGGCCATATCTTAATTCGCGGATGACGCCTAGCTCTATTTCTCAACCAAACCCACTTCCACTCTCCCCCCAACTGCCCTTTCCGACTGCTTACTGGAAATCAAATCCTGGTTCTCATCCAACTTTTTAAAACTAAACAATGATAAAACTGAGTGTCTCTTAGTTGGCTCCAAGTCCACTCTGGACCAAACTATTCCTTACTGTTGACAATTCCACAGTCCCACGTTAAGAGTCTGGATGTCATCCTTGACAGCACCTTATCATGTGAAGCTCACATCAACAACATCACTCGAACTGCCTACTTCCACCTCCGCAATATTAACCGCCTCCGCCCATCACTTACACTCAACAGCACCGCCATCCTCATCCACGCCCTCGTTACATCCCGTATTGATTATTGCAACTCCATCCTCTCTGGTCTTCCTCACAAATCCCTGCGTAAGCTCCAACTGGTCCCAAACTCAGCCGCCCGTATCATTACCAGAACTCCTTCCATTAATCATATCACTCCGGTTCTCCAACAACTCCATTGGCTCCCCGTTAAATACCGCATAGATTTTGCAAGTGTTGCTCCTCACCTTCAAGGCCCTTCACACTCTTGCACCTCCATATCTCTCTGAACACCTTCACACCCTCTCGTGCCCTCCGATCTTCCTCTGCCTTTCAACTCACTGTACCTTCTGCCCGCCTGACCACCATGGGGTCAAGAGCCTTCAGTCACTCTGCACCCCGTCTCTGGAACTCTCTCCAACAAGAAATCCGCAATATGGACTCACTCTCAACCTTCAAATCCAGCCTGAAAACACATCTTTTTGCTTGTTGCTTGTTTTTAATTATGCTCTGTAAGGTGTCCTTGAGAGCTTTGAAAGGCACCCATAAATAAAATGCATTATTATTATTATTATTGATGATGAAACAATCTGTGTATGCTAGAACAGATAAAAGACCAACTTGAGCAAAATAACTCTGCTTACTCTAAACACAAGCATGTTGGATTAGTGTGTTTCACTACTCGGTGAATATCAAAAAGGAAAGTTCAGGGAAAGGAAGTTGTTATGCAGAAAGCAGGCCAGACGGGACAATGCTATGAGGAAAATACATAAATTAAACGGTATATAGATCATATACATCATGCATATCCTGGTATAATTGGATCATGAGAAGGGACTGGAGTCAAGGAGAGATCAGTGAAAAGGGCAAAGTAGAAGCATACAGGTCAGACAGAAGAACTGGGCAGAAAGGTGAGGAGGTACAAACTTGAGTTTTGATATCATTGGAAAAATGTCTGATCAGCAGAAATAACTTCTTACAAGCCTTGCTATGTGAGGAGGTATTTAATAGGCTTGCATGTAGCAGCTGGTTGTGTGTTAATTAGATGCTAGCTAAATCATTACAGAATGCTCTATTAACCCTATAAGATCAACGTTGGCTTCTTTACGACATCAGTATAGTGGTAAGCAACTTTACTTAAAGGTCCCATGTCATGCTTTTCCGGTTATTACCCGTCCCCTTGTGTGTTATGAACAGGGGTGCACATAACTTTTTTGCCCTGGTTCTCAAAGGAGCACCTGGAGATGTTGCTTGGTGCTCATCCTTAAAATGAAATAAACCGTAACTTTTGAGGGGGTCTTGACTTTATTTGCCAGACACACGGCACTGAACACACATGCAGAGGTGAACACAGAACACACATGCAGTGAACATAACCAATAACCTACCATAGCCAATAACAAATTAATGTAACTTATTTCATTCGTGTTGTTAATTCATATCTTATTTTACCTTAACATTTATTTATTTATGCATTTTTTTTGTATCTCTCCAGTTTTAAAGGATATTTTTGGTTACTGTCCTATAGTATACATTGGAATGATTTCAAACCTGTTTATCCCAATAATTATAAAGGAGTGCCTTGGAAATATGTGTTTACATAAATTGTGACCAAACCGTTTGAACTTAGACTAAAGTTAACTATCTAAAGACTCAGAGTCCTTTACCTCACTGAGCTGTAGTTATCAGCCTCTCAGTCTGACTGGAGAGGACTCTCCCTCCACATTATTGTAGACACATCTTCTTCTTATATCCGTTAGAGCAGCTAGCACCAGATTCTAATAACAACAGAGCCGGTACCAGTGCACCCTCCCTCTCTCCCTCGCTCACTCGTACTTTGGCTGTGAGCTGCGGGCGCCAGATAAGCCAACATCCCCCATTTTCATCACTTACAGCGCCCATCGTACAGGGCAAATGAAACGTGTAACCGAGGTGAAAAGGGTGTTACATTTACTTAATTATGAATATTGTTACATCAAATGGTAAATGGTAAATGGACTGTACTTATATAGCGCTTTATCCAGTCTTTAAGACCCCTCAAAGCGCTTTACATACTACATTACATTACATTACATTGCATTTAGCTGACGCTTTTATCCAAAGCGACTTACAATAAGTGCATTCGACCAGGAAGATACAACCTTTAAGAAAACAGAATCATATAAGTACATCAGGTTTCATAGAGCCAAACATTTCAAGTGCTACTCAACTGGCATTTAGAAAGCCAGCCCTTTATTAGTATATAAGTGCTTTGTTAGTAATTCTATCGCTCGAAGTGGAGTCTAAAGAGATGAGTTTTCAGTTTGCGTCGGAAGATGTGTAAGCTATCTGCTGTCCTGATTTCAATGGGGAGCTCATTCCACCATTTTGGAGCCAGGATAGCAAACCCACGTGTTTTTGCTGACGGGAACTTGGGTCCCCCTCGCAGTGCGGGTGCAGCGAGCTGTTTGGCTGATGCAGAGCGGAGTGCACGTGCTGGGGTGTACGGTTTAACCATGTCCTGGATGTAGGAAGGGCCAGATCCATTCACAGCATGGTACGCAAGTACCAGTGTCTTGAAGTGGATTCTAGCAGTTACTGGAAGCCAGTGAAGGGAGCGGAGGAGCGGTGTGGTGTGGGAGAATTTGGGAAGGTTGAAGACCAGACGAGCCGCTGCATTCTGGATGAGCTGCAGAGGTCGGATGGCACATGCAGGTAGACCAGCCAGGAGGGAGTTGCAGTAGTCTA
This sequence comes from Notothenia rossii, assembly GCF_949606895.1. Taxonomy (NCBI): domain Eukaryota; kingdom Metazoa; phylum Chordata; class Actinopteri; order Perciformes; family Nototheniidae; genus Notothenia; species Notothenia rossii. Next base: position 43,048,835 of record NC_136905.1, on the reverse strand, counting down.
GGCGTGAGATGACGAGAGCCTGGACCAGAATCTGCGCTGATGTCTGGGTCAGCTGGGGACGTATCCTCCTGATGTTGTAAAGCGTGTATCTGCAGCAGCGGGTTGTAGCAGCGATGTTTGCAGTGAAGGACAATTTGTTATCTAGGACCACACCCAGATTCCTTGCAGTCTGAGTCGGGGAAACAACAGAGGTGCCGATGTTGATTGTTAGGTCAAGAGTGGGACAATCTTTTCCCGGAAGGAAGAGCAGTTCAGTCTTGTCAAGGTTGAGCTTGAGGTGATGAGCAGACATCCACCGAGAGATGTCTGCTAGGCAAGCAGAGATGCGTGCGACGACCTGGGTCTCTGAGCGGGGAAAGGACAGAATTAGTTGGGTGTCGTCAGCGTAGCAGTGGTATGAAAAACCATGCGGGCTAATGACAGACCCGAGCGAGTTTGTGTACAGGGAGAAGAGGAGGGGACCAAGAACCGAGCCCTGAGGGACCCCTGTAGTTAATTGACAAGGGTCGGACTCGGACCCTCTCCAAGTAACCCTGTAGGTGCGGTCGTTGAGGTATGAGGTGAGGAGGGAAAGTGCAGTGCCTGAAACTCCAAGTTCTTGGAGAGTGCGAAGGAGGATCCGATGGTTCACTGTGTCGAATGCAGCAGACAGGTCCAGAAGGATGATGACAGAGGAGAGGGAGGCTGCTTTAGCAGTGTGCAGTTCATCAGAGACAGCAAGGAGAGCAGTTTCTGTTGAGTGACCTGCCTTGAAACCAGACTGGTGCGGATCCAGAAGGTTGTTCTGATGGAGATAACAGGAGAGTTGTTTAAAGACAGCGCGTTCAAGTGTTTTAGACAGGAACGGGAGGAGAGAGACGGGTCTGTAGTTAATAACATCAGACGGATTGAGAGTGGGTTTCTTAAGGAGAGGGTTTACTCTTGCCTCCTTGAGACTGTTTGGAAAGTGACCAGAAGTTAGAGAAGTGTTGATGAAATGGGTGAGAAATGGTAGAATATCAGGAGCGATAGTCTGAAGGAGGTTTGAGGGGATAGGGTCCAGAGAACAGGTGGTAGGACGGGCAGAGGTAACGAGGGTAAGAACCTCACTTGGAGAGAGAGGGGAGAAGGAGGTCAGTGTGTGGGTGAAGGGAGGGTCTGGTGACCCAGCGGTGAGTAAAGGTGAGTCAGAAAAGGAAGAGCGAATATCATCAACCTTTTTTTCAAAGTGGTTAACAAAGTCGCTTGACAGAAGGGAGGAGGGGGGAGGTGCTTTGGGAGGGTCCAAGAGGGTGGAGAAGATAGAAAATAGTTTTTTGGGATTGGAATAGGAAGATTGGATCTTATCTTGAAAGAAAGTGCTTTTTGCCTGAGAGATGGAAGCAGAGAAAGAGGAGAGGAGAGCCTGATAGGTTAGGAGGTCGTCATGGTGTTTGGATTTCCACCATTTCCGCTCTGCTGCCCGAAGGATGGTTCTATTAGCACGCAGTGCGTCATTTAGCCAGGGAGCAGGAGGGGACTGACGAGCCGGCCGCGATGTGAGAGGACAGAGAGAGTCCAGAGAGGATGAGAGAGTAGAGAGGAGAGTTTTTGCAGCAGCGTTTGGAGGCAGGAGTTGGAACGAGTCAGAGGAAGGGAGGGCTGAGAGCACCGATGAGGCAAAGGTAGAGGGGGAGAGGGAACGGAGGTTACGGCGGACAGGAGCAGAGTTAGAAGAGATTAGGTTGTTATGTTTGGAAAGGGGTAGAGAGAATGAAATGAAGAAGTGATCGGATGTGTGGAGCGGGTTTACAGAGAGGTTAGAAGTAGAGCAGTTCCTTGAGAATATGAGATCAAGGACATTGCCAGCTTTATGAGTTGGTGGGGATGGAGACAGTGAGAAAGCAAAGGTGGTTAACAGAGATGTTAGTTCAGATATCTTCCCTGTCTGGAGGTTGAAATCTCCGAGAAGTACAGCCGGAGGGCCTGTTTCAGGGATGTGTGAGAGGAGATTATCTAATTCCTCCAAGAAGTCCCCCAAGGCGCCTGGTGGACGGTAGAGAACAACAATGGTTAATTGTATAGGATGGGTTACTGTGACGGCATGGAATTCAAAGGTAGAAGGAGTGAAATTAGGTAGCTTGAAGAGGGAAAAGCTCCATTTGGGAGAGAGCAGGAGACCAGTGCCACCTCCTCTGCCAGAGGGTCTGGGTGTATGGGAGAAGGAATATGCTGTGGAGAGAGCTGCTGGGGTGGATGTGTTGGATGGAGTGATCCAGGTCTCCGTGAGAGCAAGGAAATCCAGAGACTGCAGGGAAGCGTAGCCAGAGATGAAGTCAGCCTTAGGGACAGCTGACTGGCAGTTCCACAGGCCCCCTGAAACGAGATGTTGGATCTCAGTGGAGCATGTGGGATAGACGAGAGCAGGCCGGTGAAATCGATTAGGAGAAACACGGGGCCAGTGATAATTGCGAGAAGACACATGAACAGGAATGCAGAAAATACACATGATTATAGCATGAGGGGCTAGAGAACCCAAGAGAATTGAATAAAACTAAATAACACCAGCGATACTTGGCGCAATCAGAGTAGGATTTGCCTCCTCTTTGCCTCCTCTTTGCCTCCCACAGGACTCTTAATGTCTTTGTCAGTCTTCGTCTGGCTGACGCTGAAGCTGACGCTCCAGGAAAACGCAACCTAAGATGGATACCTGATTGCTCAGTTCTCACAGCTTTGGGGGCACGCCGCTGTAATTAGTTAACTATTTTCTGCTGATGGGCGACAGCAGAGTCTTCCTACCTCTTGGAATGCACACTTGAGGGGCGTGACTCACTGAGACCTGAGTTACAGCTGCTGGACTTGAGCAGATCTGAGATTTTAAAATCTCTCAGAAATCGCCGTTTTAGCTACAATAACTACAGAACAATTATACAGAGTAGAATAAATGAAACAGAGAAGTCTATTTAAACAAGAATATAACTTACAGTGATTGCTGAGTCAGTATCGATAGTGTCCTCACCGAGTCTGGATGCACACTCAGTTATTCTGATTTGAAATGCGCTATTTAAAATGTTTTTCGGCTGGGAAGCGTTTTGCACTTCACGCAATCAGCAGAGTCTTCCTACCTCTTGGAATGCACACTTGAGGGGCGTGACTCACTGAGACCTGAGTTACAGCTGCTGGACTTGAGCAGATCTGAGATTTTAAAATCTCTCAGAAATCGCCGTTTTAGCTACAATAACTACAGAACAATTATACAGAGTAGAATAAATGAAACAGAGAAGTCTATTTAAACAAGAATATAACTTACAGTGATTGCTGAGTCAGTATCGATAGTGTCCTCACCGAGTCTGGATGCACACTCAGTTATTCTGATTTGAAATGCGCTATTTAAAATGTTTTTCGGCTGGGAAGCGTTTTGCACTTCACGCAATCAGCAGAGTCTTCCTACCTCTTGGAATGCACACTTGAGGGGCGTGACTCACTGAGACCTGAGTTACAGCTGCTGGACTTGAGCAGATGTGAGATTTTAAAATCTCTCAGAAATCGCCGTTTTAGCTACAATAACTACAGAACAATTATACAGAGTAGAATAAATGAAACAGAGAAGTCTATTTAAACAAGAATATAACTTACAGTGATTGCTGAGTCAGTATCGATAGTGTCCTCACCGAGTCTGGATGCACACTCAGTTATTCTGATTTGAAATGCGCTATTTAAAATGTTTTTCGGCTGGGAAGCGTTTTGCACTTCACGCAATCAGCAGAGTCTTCCTACCTCTTGGAATGCACACTTGAGGGGCGTGACTCACTGAGACCTGAGTTACAGCTGCTGGACTTGAGCAGATCTGAGATTTTAAAATCTCTCAGAAATCGCCGTTTTAGCTACAATAACTACAGAACAATTATACAGAGTAGAATAAATGAAACAGAGAAGTCTATTTAAACAAGAATATAACTTACAGTGATTGCTGAGTCAGTATTGAGGAGTACATGTCATTCACCCATTCACACCCATTCATACAGAGCAGTGTACCTTACTCTAGGACCTAACATTCACACACCGTTGGCCATGCCATCGGAAGCAACTCAGGGTTAGGTATCTTGCCCAAGGACACATCGACATGTTGACTGCATGGGCTGGGATCGAACCCACAACTTTCTGGTTGAAAGACGACCACACTCCCTCACAGCCACAGTCAAGGCCGAAAATTAGGATGAGCACCAACGGTCAAAAATGTGTTTTCCCTCCCAGCGCAGCGCTTCCCCAGATCTGGCGCCCTAGGCGAAAAGTTATAACGCCAGTGCTACGGGCCGGCCCTGAGTTCATATGCAACTCGCAACTCGCAAATATCTTTCTCTCTCTCTCTCTCCTCTCTTCTCTCTTTTCTCTCTCCTCTCTTCTCCCTTCTCTCTCTCCCTCTCTCAATGTTGGTACGCAAACGCGCCTTTTTTCAAATGACCCGGTGCTCTTTTTCTGCATGTAAATGGTCTGCAGAGTCACAAACCCTCAAAGTACATCCTGTAGTGAGTAAAACTCTAACACAGAGAAGACCTGTCTATGCTGCCCCAGAACGCCTCGTTGGACATTTCTCTTTTTCCGTTGTTTTCTTCCTGAGTATAGTGACGTAACGATACCCAGGTCCAAATGGACCAATCTGCGGAGCTCCTCACACACACACACTCACTCAGCCTTATCTTTTCTCAGCTTCGGCTCCGCTGATCTCCACTCACAGTTTGCCACACACTCACATGTGTGTGCTCAGGCTGAGTTCCGCGGTGTCTTGCTGTCTCGCTGACCCCACGCAGCAACCAGGAAACAACACCAGTAATCCAGCTCACACTGTCCGCTCCTCAAGCCTCAAAGGGCGGAGCAGCGAGCCCTGCAACGTCCCGCCAACACGGCACCCAGAACCCACGCAGCATTCTCATCTGTTTGTCATTACTAGTGTCATTTTCTGGTTGCTAACAAACGCCATTGTAACACATAAACACTGATGTTCAGCTGTAACGGTGGTGGACTAATCAGAACAGAGTGAGCGAGCTGACCAATCAGAGCACACTGGGCTCATAGGGAGGGGGGGGGGGCAGGAGCTCCAACAAGCCGTGTAGGACAGAGAGTGAATACAAATACTACAATGCTGTATGAGAAACCAATGTGAATTTGGAAAATGTAACAATGTAAATCTATTCTAGTAGACCTCAACAATGGAATTATGATCAGTGGAAATGGCCATGTCATGGGACCTTTAAAAAAAAAACTGAAAAAAAACCATTTGTATAACTTTTATTTGTATAGTGCTGTGTTGACCAGATTAGCCTCAATCGTGGCTGGTCGCAACTGTCACTCCAAGACGGCGTTAAATGTGAGAATTGTCCAGAGAGAATTCCACAGGCAACTTTTTGCCTGTAATGAGTGCACCATCCGAGTACTCAAAGTGAATTTCGCCATACTTTGCATTGGGACGCACTGATGCACTCAAAACAACAGAAGTATGTAAATTCAGACTCAGCAATGGTGTATCACCCACACAACATTCAGAGTAAGCTACTAAACGGGTGCAACAGGCACCTTAGAATCACTTTTTTTCATCTGAAATTGCATATAATATATCTACCAAAAAGGGGAATTTTACATCATGCTGCATTTGGTCAAGACTACTTGCCAGCTGAATATTACAATTGTAAAATCCAGTAACAAACACTGGCACACCTGCAGCCAGTGACCCATTGTCCTTGTCCGTGCCAGGCTAAACAAGGCGAACAGTGTCCCGTGTGATGGAGAACCCTCCCTTTATCATTACCTCTCACTGCTCCCCCCCCGCTGGGTTCCTCATCCGGCCGCCAGGCCGCTTTTGGTTTCCGGGCTGATGTCTGGCTGCTGTTAGCTCCCAGCTGCTTCTCGGATTCATCTGAAACAGACTGACAGGAAATAGGATTTAAGTCAGGGAAGTGCCTTCAAGATAAAACTGTGTTATTAAACAATATGTATATTAACAATACATACAATAATAAATGTACGAGATGATAAGCTAACTTAACAGTATCAGTCAGTTTTTAACTCTACAAGATTACAAGTTTGTGTGGATTGGACCAATGGTGCCTTTCAGTGAGCTGCCATGTTGTTACGGGAGTGACCATGCAAGGTCCCTTAATCCAACAACCTTTAACAGATCGCTATCTGTTAAAGGTTGTTGGCTTATCGATAAAGAGTACCACAGTGAGTCAAATTATTCAGTACCTCTTTCAAGAACAGCTCAAACTGTTCATCCAGCTGATCCTTGGTTAGTCTGTGAGACATAGCGACACAACTGTCCTCTCCATCAGCCAATGAGAACCGAGACAGCTGACATAAGGACAAAAAGAATATCATGAAAAAAAGTAAAAGAAATGTAAAAAAATACTGTGATGAGCTGAAATGATGTGTTATGTACAGGTATCATATTATTTGTACTTAATAACTCAAGTTCTTTATGAGAACAGTAAAGATGTGGCTTTCACCCCAGCGCTTTCCCCTTTTCTGCTCCCGCTTTGTTCACACCACTCAGAGCCGGGATGGTGCTGCCGCTGCTGCGTCATGACGTCACCGTTTACATTGCTGATTTGCTCCCCAACGGCGCTCACAACAACAACAACGGGGGACTGCGTCGGGTCGATGATCGTGTTGCTTTGCTTTTAAAGCAAAGCCAGATTAAATGAAATAGCGACATCTCCAACCTTATACTTTTCAACCTGTGCAGCCCATGTATTGATTCCATCCGATAGCTGCTATAATAAAAACAAAACGTCTGCCTGCTCTCCACAATGATCAATAACAGTGAACGGATGGTCAAAATAAGGCACAAATAAACAGAATCACACGAAGCCTGGTTAGTGTTGCCTGACTTTATAAAGTGTGTTTTTTTGTATAAGTGTGTGGTTGCCTTCTAATCACTTTGCTCAGCACTACTGCTTGTAGGCAGGCATGACGAGACTCTTCAGTCGACCCATGTTCAGGGGAGGCGGGTTTAGTTTCCTGCACGCCTCGACGTAAGAGAGACGTAAGCGACGCCGCCTCTTAGCTCCGAAGCTCTTTTTTCTAGACCAACAATTTTTTGGAGCTGGAAGTGAACCGGGTTCCGGAGCTAAGAGGCGGCGCCTCTGCGGTGTGAACAGGAAAAAACGGTACTTTTCAGGCTTTAGATCCGAGTCGGTGCTGAAAACGCGTTGGTGTGAAAGGGGGAAGAGAGGGAGTGGGACTAAGGTGGCTCCTATACACATAACCCGATTATCACTGAATATCAGAATGCAGCACAGTGAGGTTACACAGATTTCATACAGCTGACGCTTATAACTATTCCTGTTGATGCACATCCAATTTGAGTCAGCTGCCACCCTGTGTTACTGTTAGAATGGCTAGGCAGATATTATGTCAATATTATATTATGAAACTAGGTATCGCATTTTGCAAATCGTAACATCACATGATTTTGTTTTACTTGTTTTAAAGGCTGCATACAGTACAGTGGGGCAATATTATGAACCCACCAGACTGTTCTAGCTAAAATGATTTGCCTTTACCTATTAAGTCATTACAGTATATCCCATAACTATTGATTATTTATCAAACATTTGTGGGAGGACCAAAAGTCAACCCTACAATATGGTCAGAGTTTATAACTAGCTGGCACCTTCAGCTAGTAACACACATCCCTAGTGAGGGTCTGCCTTAAATTATGTATTAAGGTATCAGCATTAATAACATACCAGTTAAGGTCTTTATGAAAAGATGATGACCGGATTTAGTTTAATTTGGCCACTTCTAAGCCAGACAACAGAGTGTTTATCGGGAGTGCTCATTGTTAGTGACACTGTTTATGCTCACTAAAAGGGTCTCATTTGAATAATGGCCTTATAATAAATAAATAAAAATAATGTGATCAAAGAAAAGGGGATGTTGTTATCGAGTCTTCATGCAATAGAAAGAAAGCACGTGTAGTTTCCGTTGATAACTATCAAAATAAAACATGTTACCGACGTTGTTTCATTAGTTATGCATATACATCGACATTAAAGTTCGGTTGAGTCTTCTCCCCACCTTCAACCGATAATACCATGATGTTTCTTGGTGTAGCACAAATTGTACTATAGATAAGTGAGCGCACCATTTTTATTTTGAAGAAAGTATTGCCTTATTCCGGTGTTTTACAGGATGATTGACAACGCTAGCTAAGTAGTTTATCTCCTTAGCTAGTAACGTTAACTGGTTAGAAAAGTAAATAAACGATATGCTACTGCATAGAGAAAACGCATTACAATGTCCTCAGCGTACATGTATCAAGCTGCCATCAGCAGAACTCACATGAAAGACTCGACTTTGATGGAACTCTCTTAACTGGACACTTGTTCAAACGTCCTCCTCCTTAGTTTGTTCATTTGAGTATCTGGCAGTTCCCGCAACATCCAGAAGAAGGCTTCTCAATTCTCTTCTTCTTCTTCTTCTTCTCTTGCTTTTGGCGGATTGCAAACAACTTAAAAGGTGCATACCGCCACCTACTGTACATGAGTATGCATCATCACATCATTCCAACTCATTAACCTATGTTCTAATCAAAATAAAATTTAAATAAATCAATAAAACCATTAAATAAATAAAACAAAACAAAACAAATCTATGTTCTTTCCTGACCTAATGTTAAATTATTTTTCCTACCCCAGTTTCACTCAAGAATTTAAACAGTGCCTTTCTGGTAGCTGTTACTCCCTCTCCTTTTGTTCCCAAAACACCAACCACACTCCACTCCCTCTCTGCCTCTAAGACTTTAGCCTTTAATTGTTCTCTTTCCGCTTTATAGATGTCACAATGTAGCAATATATGTTCTACATCTTCTTTTACTGCACAGTTCCCACACTTTTTACTGTCACTTTTCCCCATGATATACAGCGTACTGTTCGAAGCCGTTTGATTTATTCGGAGTCTAGCCATCATGATTTCCTCCCTTCTGTTTCTTTCTTTATGAATATTAATTGTAATTGTATTTTGTACTTTGTGATAGTCCTGGCCTTTCTGGTCTTTTTCCCACCTTTTCTGCCAGATCTCCATCCCTTTCTTCTTAATGACTGCTTTTCCTTCTCCTTTACCAAGTTGAACTGGTAATGTTATTTGCTTTTGTAGTGCAGTTTTTGCTAATCTATCAGCACACTCGTTCCCTTTCACCCCCTCATGTGCAGGCACCCAGCAGAACTGCAGATCTATGCAGTCTTAACAGGCTATGTTTCAGTTCTATGAGAATGTCTTCTCTAGTAGTTGTTGTTGATTGTATGCTTTGTAATATGGACAATGAATCTGTACATATAACCACCCTATCTGGTCTGACCTCTTCAACCCACTGCAATCCTATTATTACAGCAAGCATTTCTGCTGTATACACTGATGATTGATCAGATGTTCTTTTTAAAATAGATATTTTAAAGTCTGGGATGTATATGCCAACTCCAACACGCTCTTCCTTGTTCTTAGAGCCATCTGTATAAATTTGTAGGTAATTGTAGTACTTTTCGTTCAGATACATACTTGTTTTAATTCCCACTTCATTTATTTGCCACTCTTTTTTCCTTTCTACAATACTCATATCTATTTTAGCTTCTGGGAACAGCCATGGGGGAACACTGCTAAATGGGGTTGCTTTGGCAAACGTGATATTCTCCACTCCATATGCCCTCGTTCTTTCCTTACTCGTCCAGCCAAACCCACGTCCCTGGAATTTTGCATATTCCCAGCAATCCTGTAATATTCAGTTTGGAATATTTTCTTCTCCACTACCTTGTAGTCTGACCCAGTATGACAGAGCACATTTTCTCTCTTCTGATCTCCAGAGGTGTCTCTCCTGCTTCTATCAGAACTGCATTAATAGGGGATGACTTTATTGCTACAATACACAGCCGCAATGCTTTATATTGTATTCTATCAATTTTTAAAAGCGATGTTTTTGCTGCTGCTCCATATACTATACAACCATAGTCTATTGTGGACCTCATAATTGATCTGTAAATGTCTATTAATGCTTGTTTATCTGCGCCCCAGTTGCATCCAGCTACAGCTCATAATAAATGTAATACTTTTTTGCATTTTGTTTCCACTTGATTAATATGCATTTTCCATGTGTATTTGCTATCAAACCACAGTCCTAGGTATTTGAACTCATTCACCTTTGTCATTGGACGCTCATATAGTTTTAGCTGTTGGCCATCAATCTTGCGTTTGTTTGTAAATACCATGTAGCATGACTTGCTTTCTGACATTTTGAATCCCCAGTTATATGACCACCTCTCCACTTTTGTAATCGCTCTAGCTATATTCTCCATTACGTATGGGGCATTTCTTCCCCTCATCCAAATAGCCCCATCATCTGCGTACAGAGCCGATTGTATGCATGTGTCTAAGCATGTAAATATATCATTAATCATGATATTAAATAATATTGGACTGACTGCACTCCCTTGGGGAATACCATTTTCTATTTCAAAATAGTTGGACATATCTGCTCCAACCTTTACTCTAAATGTCCTGTCTGTTAAAAAGGCCCTTACCCAATTGTACATTCTCCCTCCAATACCCATTCTACCCAATTTGATCAGTAACCCATCCCTCCACATAGAGTCATACGCCTTTTCAAAGTCAAAGTACACTATTGCCATTATCTCTTTCATTTTCAATGTTTTTTCCACATTGTTACTCACTCTTACTAGCGCATCTATTGTGGAACGCCCTTTACGAAATCCGCTCTGAAAACTACTCAGCAGCCCTTTCTGTTCCAGTACATGTGAGAGCCTACGGACAATGATCTTTTCCATCCATTTACATAGGTGTGATGTAAGAGCTATTGGTCTGTAGTTACTAGGGTTAGCTGTATCTTTCCCTGGCTTATTGAATGGTAGCACGATTGCTGTTTTCCACACACTTGGCAAATCTCCTTCTCTCCAGATTTTATTGAAAAGACTCGACACCATTTTCATAGTTTCCATAGGTAATTGTCTAAACATAGCATAGCATAGCTGGTCTTGTCCTGGGGCTGTATATCCTGTACCTTGTAAGACTATTTTGAGTTCTGACATTGTAAATTCCACATCCAGAGCCGACCTATTATCCTGTCTCTTCTCCTTCACGTTTTCATTCTCTGCTAGTAACTGCTGTTTTTGCTGCCTATGGATATCACTGAGATGCTCTCCACTATGTACTGCTGCAAGTGTCCTTCCTAACATATCTGCCTTCTCTTTATCTGTCACTGCCAGCCTCTCCCAATCCACCAAGGCTGGAATTTTAATGGATTTCCTTTTCCCACTCATCCGCTTAAACATGGACCAGACATCACCTAATTTAACTCCTCTGCCAATGGTAGAACAAAATTCTCTCCATGTTCTCTTTTTTGTATATGTTATTGTCCTTCGAGCAGCTGCCCTTTTCCTTTGAAACTCTATAACATTATGTTGCGTCATGTTTTTCTTTAATTCTCTAAATGCATTATTTCGCTCTTTAATAGCCCTGCTGCATTCCTCATTCCACCATGGCACCACTTTCTTCCTACCCTTGATTGTTGTTTTGGGTATACTGTTCTCTGCTGCATTCAGTATATGTTGCGTTATTTGGCTTGTAATGACCTCTATGCTTCCCTCTGATGTCAGCAGGTGTACCGACTCCTCACACCATATCCTAAATTTCCCCCAATAAGCTTTAGCAAAACACCACCTGGTTATTACACCTCCTTCCTGCATACATTAGTATTCATTTTAGTAAGCACTGGATAATGGTCACTTCCTACAGTGGAGCTATTCAAAACAAACCATTCGCATGTATGAACCAAACAGTTTGACACTAATGTCATATCCAGGCATGAGACTTTCCCCCTGTGTACATCTACTCTTGTGCCATGTCCATCATTAAGGCATACTAGTGTTCTTTCCTCCAGCATTTCTTCCACTATATTTCCGTTACTATCTGTATGGTTGCTGCCCCATAGACTGTTGTGTGCATTGAAATCACCACACCAAAATTCCTTCCTATGTTTATTGCCTGCTATTTCTTTAAATATATCAGTGGTTAGATTTTTACATGGGTTGTATAAATTGATTATCCTAATGTTATCTTGTTTCCTAGGGTTGCAAATGTCCACTATAATACACTCTATATCATCAGGAGATTGCACCTCCCTATATGCCACACCATCTTTGAGAAACGTGGCACACCCTCCACCATTTTGACTATTAGCTCTATCATGCCTTATACAGCTAAATCCTGGAATGACAAAGTCTAATTGAGGTCGTAACCAGGTTTCTTGCACACATATTACCTCAGGGACCACCTCTAGCTCATATATATATTTCTTGAATTCTTGACCATTAGCTATGAGGCTTCTTGCGTTCCACTGTAGTATGTGCAGAACCATGATTAAGGATCTAACCCTCATCCTGATTTTCATTTTCCCCAGCTCCATTTATAGCTAACATTGCATGTATCTGATCTGCTTTAATATCTTTCATGTCTAGGAATTTTCCAGCTGCCTCCACAATGGCTTTGATTCTATTACTTTTCTTTTTTAACTGTAATGCAACATTTACAGTATGGCATATGAATACCACAAAATTCACCTTTTTCACTCCTAGAACATACCTAGATCATCCTCTTTACTCTTGGTGGCGCTGTGGGGTTGGATTTGAAGATTACTTTTTGGTGTGTTCCTGCCATTTTGTATTGTAATGCTCTGCTCCATTACACTAGGGGTCTTATTGATTGTTATTGTTCCCCTTACTTTCTTTATTGCTTCTGCGTATGAAACTTTGTTTGTAATCTTAACCCTCTGCACCTCTCTGGCCTCTCTCTGCACTTCACATCCTCCAAACGCAGCACTGTGATCTCCTCCGCAGTTTCAACATTTAACCTTTGCATCCTTTTCACATTTTCCATACTCATGTTTTCCTCCGCATCTCGCACAACTTAGCTGCCCTTTACACTGCTGCGCTGTGTGCCCCATTCGTTGACATGCGTAACACCTGAGAGGTTTGGGAATGTACTCCCTAACAATGAAGTTCAAATATCCCATTTGTACTGCCTTAGGTAATGTTCTCTCAAACTGAATGAGAACGGATAATGTTTCTTTGAGAGTGCCATCCCGTTTGCTTTTAAGCCTTGTGACTTCCACTACTTTACCTCCTTTTAATTCACTTTTAATATCTTCCACTGAAATGTCCAATGGTACTCCTGAAATTACTCCTCTCAGTTTTGCCATTGCTCCTGGTACATGCGCCTTCATTTTCTCCCCATTCAGTGAGTTCATTCCCAGAATCTTTTCCTGCTGCTGTTTGTTATTGGCATGTATCAAAACCCGCTTGTTGTTCATGAATTTAGCAAATTTAATTTTTCCAGTCTCTTTTTCAATTGCTTTGGTAAGTTTAATCGGGTGGTAATGCCCACTATCCTGATTGAATTCTATTACAACTTTCCACTCGTGTTCTAGTTCTTTATCCAACATTGCTTGGCTGACACTTTGACTGATTTTAGATGTTTTGCTTTGATTAGCCTTGTCTGCTTCACCCGACCAATCCGACCAACTTCTAGCTCTTTCTGAACTATCTATTTATTTCAAAGATCTTTTCTTCCTCGCAGCTTTGGATATCATCCAGTCCATATCGTCTCTTTGGCTACCATCTGAGCTGGTTGACATGATGAAACACTCAATGTACAGTTTATGCAAATCCGCCCAAAAATAACAGTCCAATGCTACCGTTTCTGTATGTATCCGAGTTTTCCGATTCTCTCTGAGCTTTCTGTCACGCGTCTTCCACTTCCGGGTTGTCGCTGCCAGCCTGACCCCTTCTCAATTCTCTAATTTCCCCTCCTCGACTCCTATCCTCGAGTCTTAGTCCCGCCCACAGGAGACGCGAGCGGAGGAGCCGAGGAGGGGAACCGAGGAGAGAGAGAAGCAGCAGGCGGTTAGAGAAATGAGAAATCCTCTCCTCTGAGCGGTCATTTTAAAGAGACGTCCATTAATGATGACAGCCCTCTGGTTATGGCTGTCACTGTCACTACCCGATCCGTCCCCCTGCCCGATCGGTACTGCGCATGTGCGAGATGGTCCGCCATATTGGACAACTCCGGACGGCAACCCAAGTAGGACAACATTGACACAGTGGCTTTTGGCAAAGCTCAAAAGGAAAACTCGAGAGAGATGAGTTATTGTTATTACAACGTGACTTCACTATTATTTAACAACTCTCTTTATTGGGTTCTTTTATTTGGGGTTAAGTACATTGTCAGAATAAGTGAGAAATGGATTTAACTTCTGTTAGACTGCTATCATACTGAATACATATTTACTGTGAATGTGTGCAAAGATGTATGGCATATGGCTGTCTAACAGAAGTTAAATTCATTTCTCACTTATTCTGACAATGTACTTAACCCCAAATAAAAGAACCCCATAAAAAGAGTTGTTAATAATAGTGAAGTCACGTTGTAATAACAATAACTCATCTCTCTCGAGTTTTCCTTTTGAGCGTTGCCAAAAGCCACTGTGTCAATGTTGTCCTACTTGGGTTGCCGTCCGGAGTTGTCCAATATGGCGGACCATCTCGCACATGGTTATGGCTAGAAAGGATCCGTCTTGTGTAAATATGACGTCACGTTCTCGTTGTAACTCTCGTTGGAGCGGCCCGGAAACACATCTACAGCAGTAACATGATGCAACATACACATTAATGCAGCAGGATAATAGTAAAACACTGAAAGGGAACATTTTATTGCACCAGGAGCTATCTTGGGACTTTTACTGCGTGACAATGGCTAGAAAGGATCCGTCTTGTGTAAATATGACGTCACGTTCTCGTTGTAACTCTCGTTGTAATCGGAGCGGCTCGGAAACACATCTACAGCAGTAACATGCAACATACACATTAATGCAGCAGCAATATTAATAGAGAAACATCAGACATAATAGTGAAACACTGAAAGGGAACATTTTATTGCACCAGGAGCTATCTTGGGACTTTTACTGTGACAACGTTGACTTGCCTGGCTGTGAATAAAAAATAAACCATAGTGTTGGTGATCTACAGTGTTGACATTCTTCTTTGAACAGCAAGACCGCTAACACCCTGTTTCAACAATCACACTCCCTGACATTGACATAATGAATAGATAGTTTTGCTTCTCACCATCATTTGACTTCCTGCCAAACGTAAATATTCAGCCATGTGACTTGAAAACTCTCGCGAGTTTTACTGGTAGTGAGCCGGAAATGAATTTCAGCGCGCCATGTTGAAGGACATCTAATATCTCTAAATGCACTTCGAGGACCGAGGATCGAGCATCGAGGAGGCTCTCTGGAGGAGCTATAACCGAGGATACACTGATGGGTCCTCCACGGTCCTCCACGGCTCCTTCGTGGATGCATTTCCGGGAACAGAGATGTTTCTAAGAGTCGTGACGCACGGCCGGACTTATCTCAGCCAATGACAGCTCTGCATGCATCCCCTGGATATTACTTTATTCTGCTTTCATCGCGACGCGATGTTTACAGTGAGAACAGCTGTGATGTCTGTGCAGAAAGCAGACCAGTGTTTATAATATATATCACTCAGTATAACAGACCTACTCTCTGTATTTGCTTTAGTTTAGTAGATATCTACAAACAAAGAGTCGATATTTTTCTAAAACCATTTAGTGCTTAAAATACACAACGGCTTTAGCCTGTTTTGCGTGTGTGTGGTGTAGGTGTGTGTGGTACAGTGTGTGCGTATGCAGCAGACAGACAGTTCTCAGTTGGTTTGGTGTCCTCTGCTTACTTTTAATAGCCTACTTGTAAATAAAACTTTTGGCCCGTAATTTATTTTCCTCATTGTAGCGACCAGAGAGGAGGGGGGGGGATATATCCAGTCTCTGATAGTGTTACGTTATTATGAGAGTGCTCGGTTTGATTCTGAAATTGTATATATTTATATAAATATATACACAAGTTATTGAGCCGTTTCCGCTCTACATCCTGAACTCCTCCCTTCGATGCAATGCACTTCCGTTTTGGCGGACTGGGTTTGTTTTGCTAGCTAGCTCCGTTGTGCCGACAAAGCACTGATATCGCAGAGACAAAGAGGATATAACAATTACAACATGAAGAAAAGTGGTTCGGGAACTACGTGTGCGGTAGTTGGTTGCAATCACTCGAGAAAGCACCTGAACGAGTGGTTAGATAGAGAGTGCTACGACCACAAACCAGCACCCAGCCATGTTGTTCATTAAATACAGATAAACACAACAAATACTGCATGCATTGTATTTTTTAATATTATATATGAATATTTTCATAGTGATGTAATTGTGTGGGCTGCTTTTATATTTTAATTTGTAATACCTGTTAGGATTAAACATGTGATCTTTCTTGTTGAAGCCATTTCTTTAGTTTCCTCTCAACAATTAATTAATTCAGTGTTATTTATGTACAGTATGAGCTTAATATGAATGATGAACTGTGTTAAAAGAAATTGTAGCACTCTAAGGAACATATGAAATGCAATAATGCAATAACAGTGCAATAATGAAATTAAATTACATCAAACTTTATTTTCACTCAAACAGTACAGGCACATATGATATATTGCACAGCATAAAGAGATCATGTAAATTGTGCATTATGTAAACAACAGACAACTGTTGGCTCCTGTGGGCATGACCTAAATAAGGCAGTTTATTTTGGTTTTATGCTGGGCCACGTCGTCATGTTATCCTCCCAGTTTTGCACTGAATTCGGGTGGGGGAGAGTAACGCCATCTCCAGTCAAAGAAGTAGAATCGTGTTCCCAAGCTAGCATCACTGTTAGCATCGAAATCGCTGTGTTTACACCAGTGCCCGTCTGACTGTTTACATCGGTTTACACCGACAGACGCTGTGCAAAAGACTTCCGGCGGAAATGAAGTGCATTTGTGTAGTGTCATGGCGCTACCCGTGTTTTGGCGCGTAAACTTGTCTATAGAGTGTATATATAAATGGACGTAGGGTCCGTGACGTCACCCATAGGATTCTGCATAGTTGCCGAGAAGCCCTTAGTAGGCGGAGTCGGCCACTAACGGCTCGACAGTGACGTCAGAGTTCAACTCCCGCCTACTCCAGCCTGCTCCAAATAAGGGCAAAGAGGCGGAGCCGAGGCGGGACCTGCTGCCACCGAGCTGAAAGTTCCAGAGCTAGCTGAAGCTAACAAGCTAAGCTAGCACACTCCCCATCTGCACACTGCCGTGGCATTTTACGTTTCTAAGGTAAGCGGACATGGAACTATTCAGCAAAACTATAAATAATAATCTAAGTTAATGAGTTTTTAGCATAATACTTCAGAATCTTAAAATCTCTTAACGTTTGTATGCAATTGTGCTAAATTCAACACTGGAATCAAGCAAATATTAATATGTTTGCATGACATTAGTTATTTATATTTTGATATCACTTAACTATACGTTTAATACATTTAAGTCAAGCTAAGGTACATTTCATGGTAGGTAGTTCTTACCTGTGAGGCCTCCTCCAAACAGCATAATAACCAGACTGTATCATTAAAACTAAGTACCAGTTCTAGATCCTTGACTTTAGACAAACAATTGAAAAGACAACATGTATTTAACAGGGTTCGTACGGGTGCTTGAAATCCTTGAAAATGCTTGAATTTTTACGAGGTGTTTTCATGACTTGAAAAGTGCTTGAATTTTGGAAATGGTGCTTGGATTTGAGATAAAGTGCTTGAAATTGTAAATGCTTTACTTTTACAATAAATTGCTGTCTGATTGAATAGTTCGCTTTTTAGATTAAAAGAAAATAAAGAAGTCGGAGCGAGCTTAGTTGCTTCGCTTCTACATAAAACAGCTCCGCTCCGGCCTTCCCGCGCTATGCGCGCGACCTGCAAGTGTTTTATTTTGTGTGACCTGGGCATTCTAATGAGAGAATGACAGTATGCCAGGAGGTTGCTGTTTTAACGAGCGTTGGCTATCCGAAAAGAAATACAAGCTGTGGCTAAAACGAGGATCAACCCAACGATTCGCCTTCTGCACAGTTTGCCACAAAGAATTTCAATTATTCGCGATGGGAGAGTCTGCGCTGACGAGCCATATGAAAGGTAAGCCGTAGTAGAGCATTTTGGATTAGGCTAACGTTGCATGTTACGTTTGTTTAAGCTAGTAACGTTAGCGAGCTCGATGTGGGATAATTGCTTATGCAGGTGTCAATAATAAAACGGAGCGTACCTATGTCAGTATGTGCGACAGTCGCCATCCTGTGGTTTTCAGAGGATGAAGCACATAAAAGCAATGTATTTCTACTGGTAGTATTTTTCGTGCCTAAACTTGCTTCATCGAAATCAGTCACATTGACCCGAAGACACATTTTGAGTTATACACTGTTGGAAAGAGGATATTCCTAGCTTTCTAACGGAGGAAACATATTTTCGTTTGTATTACTTGTCTGGGGGAAGCTCGCGAGTGTGTGTGTGTTTGTGTATTTTTGCGTTCGTGTGTATTCACTGTATTGTGTTAGTTTCCCGGGGAAAACACTCACGAGAAACACCGGCTGTTGTTATGCCTGCTTTCACGTAAAGTTACTCCGTTCTCTGCTTGTAATTATGCCGTTACAAGCTTCAAAGTTGTATTTATCATCTGAATTTGCCGAAACAAGTTTAATATTCTGAAAGCCAAGACTTTGTTTATTTGAAATCAGATGAAAACAAACTGTAACGGACCCTGCCGTGTTATCTATGATTACTATACGCCATACATTCATAATGTTAGCGGGAGGGAGGGGGGAGCATCGCTACGTAAAAGCATTAGTGCGAGGGAGAGCTGTCATCTTCCCTTTACAAGCTTCAAACATGTATTTATCGGGAGATTTTGGCAATAAAAGTTTCATATTCTGAAAAGAATTTCCTGGAAACCTCCAAAACTCTTACACAGAAAGAGGATCTCTGCACACGCTTTTTTTAATATCAGCTTTGTGTTTCAATGGTTTTGTCCTAACCTTGGAGAGCCGTATGTTTACTGCCACCCTAAAAGGACCTCAATTTTTTTTTAAATGTTAATAAAGAATTTATTGAAAAGTTAGTTGGCTGATTGTTTTATATTGGCTCAGCCAGGTTATATGGGATGCCCAGTCTACTATATATGATATGGGTCACTCATTTTACAATATTAAACTTTGTTTTCTTATCTTTAATTTTTCATCCTTATGTAGAATGCTATTACGAAACACATATTTGGTTGTTTATAGCATAAAGAACATCTGATTTAATGTGAGGTAGGGAAATAATCATTTGAGTATAAGTATGTGCATATAAATATGTAATTTACAACAGCTGTACGCTGCTTGAAAAGCTTGAAAATGCACCTTGAAAATGCTTGAAAAGTGCTTGAATTTGACTTTGGAAAAGGTGTAAGAACCCTGATTTAAAGACCAATCTTTATTTGAATGTGCCTCTTAACCTGATATATTAGTTATACAGTAATAGTATTGACAATCTAAAAAAACTGAGCAACTCAACAGTCAACTTTATATTTCTTATTGTCTAAAGCATTTATTATTTTCATTTTCCCCCTCTCATATTCAGTGTGGACGGATTGAGACAGCGTGGTGTCCAGAGAGCTGCAGAGACTTCAGGGAGAAACCTCCGTGTGATGGACGTCCTGTCTGTTGGTTTGGAGAGGACTGTGGGTCTTTCCTCAGCATGGAGGACAAGGCCTGATGGAGGAGCACATGCTGGGCAAAGCTGATACCAACTGCACAGGCCTAGTCTGTTACGTTATTTGAGTAAATGTGTTTACTTATACATTTAATGGGTTTACACCTTCTGTCCATATGTGCTTTTTATTTAAAATATTTGATTAACTTTTGGTTCACATTTCAATAAATTGTATTTGCACTCCTTTCGTCCATTATTCTTACTGAAAATGTTAGTTTACACATTCACATCTGACTAAAGATTGGCCCCATTTATTTGTGACGTTGCAAACTCTGCGGTAAAAGGCACAAGTGATGTGAAGCTCATAAAGCGAGGCAAATAGAAATAATCAGCTGATGGAGTGTAGATGTGGAAATAGGTTCATTCGATCAGCTGACTGTTTTTACAATACAAGTAGTTTCTTAGTGAATGTCCTGTACTGGTTTTAAAATCTCAGAGCATCAGCTTTTAATTTTCCTCTTGGATGTTCTTCTTGACCCTCAGAGAAGGAGAAAATGTCGTGTCTTTCAGGCATGTCCTTTCCTAACAAAGATGACAGGAAACATAAAACATATTATTGCAGAACAAGTGCGTTATTTATGAAAGCGGTGTGTTTGTGTGTTTAGGGGCTGTAGATATAATTATTTTGTAATTGTAATGTTTTTTTTAAATTTCAACAGTGAGCTACAAAGGCAATCAGATTATGAATGAACAGTATGAAGTTCATCAACATTTAAATATATGTTATCAAAATAATATTTAACTGTTATCAAAACGTAGTGAAACTGTAGAAGCTTGCTCTGTTGTCTCACTGAAAGAATAACTTTTACCACGTTTTTTACAGACAATATTGAGAGATAAATAGTAGCTCTATAACACTATGTGTTAAATATCTTTGCCTTCAATACATTAAATTAGAATGCTGACAAAATCACATTGCTTGTTAACATCTAAATGTAACTTTTTGCATGGAAAAAACCCTCAACTTCACTGATGTGTAGGTGATCTAGTATTGTTTAATGGAATGTATATCAGTGTATTAAAGTCAATACTTCATTTATTTAAACCAATATCTTTCTTGATTCTTTGTACAGTATGAAAAAAAGAGTCTTTGTACCTGAGCTGAAGTTCACTGCTGTGAGGAGTCCAGTTCTGTCTCTCACTCTCTGGTCCAGCCTGTCTGCATAACCTGGACAGCTTAAACAAACAGATATATATGTAAAGTACCATGTGTACAAACAATATAACTGATTCTCTTCTGTTGAACATGTTGGATTGTGTATTGTCCGAGTCAGGGTCCTTTTTATTCTACTGTAACTTTGGAAGTTGTGTTACCAATGCTTACTGTTTATTTGATACCAATTTGGTAATACAATTCATAAAAACAACAAGGTTTGGGTTTGTTCTTCAGATGTTAACGTGTAAGCTCAATAATGAACTCCAGCTCAACCAACGATATTGTCTGTATCTAAGTAATCATCTTGAAATATGACATTAATAATTGTAATATACACACATCTAATTGTGAAGTTGATTTCACATACACTACTTCGACATTAGCTGGTCTACATACTTGAGCATAGCCAATTTAAATTAACCTTAGCAATGCATACAGTTCCTACCTACATAATAATCATCTCTCTAAGTTACAAGGATGACCTTATTTTATCAACCTCAAACAGAAGCCGTTTGTTCAACAGTATTATCCCACTTAACGCTTAACACTTGTCTATTTAGTTTTAACCTTTATAAATATAGTCTATGATTTTAACTTGGGGGCTACTATTAGCATCGTTAGTACCGATGTAGGTACCACTCGCTTACACGCTAACCCAAGCCTTAACATTAATTACGCAGCTGATTAAAATCATTAACACATAAATAAGTACTCGAATTTCACTTACCGCAATACCGCATTCATGTACCGTCTGTTTCAACCACAGAGCGAGTCACAATAGTCCGATATATAAGCATGAAGAACAAACAAACACGGCCGGGGTCAAGTTGTGTTCCCTGGATGAGCTGAACAGGCAGAGTGCCTGTAGCTTCACGGAGCAGCTAGCAGAGAGACAAGAAGCTAACAGCAGCAGTCACTTCACAGAGCCGTCACTCAATGTGACCACGCCCTAATTTATGCAAAAACTTTAAGACCTAATATAAATAAAAGGGTTGTGTTAGAAAACAATTCACTCACAGATCCATAATCATGAAGGGGGAATCTAACTATATTCATAATAATATTTATTGCATCCATGGGTAGAAACATGTTTTTTTCTGCTGTAAAGTTGGGCATTTTAACATGGGGGTCTATGGAAATTGCTCCTTTCTGCAGTCAGTCCCTATCGGCCAATATATGAACTGCAGTGTGTGCCACTTCCGTATTGGCGTCCCGGGTCTTCCACAAAGTTTGCCGCTTGACACACACACATGACCAAATAAGGACTATGTGGGAGTTCCCCTCGATTCCATTGGCTCTGACGGTTAGAAAGAGATGTCACATGTCAAAATCCAGCAGGGGGAGCCAGAGATATGAAAAATCCACCCAAATGGCCCCAGAAGAGGGTTGTTTTTGCTAAATCTGTCTAAAAAGGTCACATATTACTTGTTTTGCATCGATCTTGATACAGGGTACTTATTATATGTTGTACTTTGGATTCCTAAAGCTTTTAGTCTACTAACCCATCATCCAAGGTTAGTTTTCACTATAAGTACAAAATATTTTTGGACGGACACTATCATTTACCGTTTTTTACCATGTTCAATCTGAATTTTCCTTAAAATAAAAACATCTATATTGAATCTGACTTTTCTACCTCCAACTGACAGGTTTATCATTACTTTGAGAAAAAAGATTATTAATTTAACCCTTTTAGAAGGGAAGATATGGTCATTTTTTCTGGGAATGTCATTTTCGTGCCTGAAACCTGAAAAACAGGCTCAGGGTTTAACAGGTTAAATCAAGATTGATGCAAAACAAGTGATATTTTATCTTTTTAGACAGATTTAGCAAAAAAAAACCTCTTCTAGGGCCATTTGGGTGGATTTTTCATATCTCTGGCTCCCCCTGCTGGATTTTGACATGTGACATCTCTTTCTAACCGTCAGAGCCAATGGAATCGAGGGGAACTCCCACATAGTCCTTATTTGGTAATGTGTGTGTGTTAAACTGCCGCATAGCCAAGACTGGAAGCAGCAGCCACTCTGGTGGCTACCATTAGCAGCTAACTTTTGCTCTGCGATTTTTACATAAAAATGGAATTATGGAATATAAATAAGACAAATTATTGCCCAGAAACGTTATCAACCTATGGATTAACCGATTCAGCCGCGTTTTTTTTCGTTTTAATGCAATTGAACATGTCTTTTGATCAGATTGACAGCTACGGTGAGACAGTCTCTCTAGAAGCTCCGTAAAGGTACGTGTTGTGATGTCTGTGTTTGCTTCCCCAATCGCAAGTTCGGATCACTCGGTGATGATACTATATACCTAAATAATCTGTGGAACCTCAGCTTTAATCGGATATCTTGTATGTGCAGCTACGATAAGTAATAAGGATACTTTTATCTTGAGTTCTGTGCCAATGTCCGTTAGCATTTTTCGCTAAGGGGTCATTTAGATGCTTCTTATGAGACTTGTGTTTTGTTTTGGTAAAAATGGTTTGTATCGTCAGTTAGCTGAGATTATTTCCGTTAATCTGGTATAACACATTAATAGGTTCTTAAATATTAAGATCCCCTGAGAAACAGTGTCGTGAAACAAAACCAGGGTCGACCTTGGGGTTTAACAGGTTAACAGCGACTGAGGCTGTGTGAGTCAAAGCAAAGGCAAATATATCACACAGGCTCCGCCCTCTACTGCACTCTGGGTACTACTCTCTATCATGCTATGCGGGCATTCACCTATTGAGTTGCATAAACGTAGTAGGCCAATCGGGGCAAGCCTAATGCGCGCGCAGGCCCACAGTCAGGCCCACAGTCAGGCCCGCCTTAACCTGCCATCAGGCCATGGGGTTTTGTAGGCCCCCTATTTTAACAACAAATCAAAGTAATTTACAGCCTTGGCAGGCTCTGTGAATAGATCACACACACGCACACACACACACACACACACACACACACACACACACACACACACACACACACACACACACACACACACACACACACACACACACACACACACACACACACACACACACACACACACACACACAGAATTTAAGTTTTGAATGCCTTCTGACTGCTATTTTAGAGCTCAGCTATTAATGCCTTTTTCAGGATTTCCTTATGCTCCACAGTGATATGTGCACACAAAGACTGCTATATAACTGCATATCTGCACTGAAATGTTGTAGCCTTCTTCTATTGCCCACTTGTAAATTGATTGAATGCAAATGTGGATGTTTATCGGTATGCATTTTAGCCAAGGGTCATGTAATTTACTGTGTTGGATTATAATTGTGTGCAATTGCCATCCAGAGTGGGGGTAGTGTTATGATATTAGGGTCAGGCAGTAAGATCGCTGTCCCTTTAAGAGAGAGAGGGGGGTGTGGCGTGTGCATGTGTATGGTAGAGAGAGAGTGAGCGAGCGTGTGTAGTTTCTGGAAGTGAAACAAGGCAGCAGAAGATATAGGTCTGTCAAGTATTGTGTATAACAGTAGAACTAAATAAATGCAACGGCCTCCTAAGAAGATCTCGCCTCTCTCCAGTCATTTCGGTAAAGTGGGTTATTGAACCTGAAGCTTGTTGCTTCTGCCCTGGGAGACAACAGAGAGTCATCCCCCTGTTTCCTCGACTACGGTGGGAGCCGACCAAGTTCAACATTGGCAAAACAAAAGTCCCTCCTGTCTGTTTTTCCTCTCCCGCTACTCCATCGCTATCAGAACCAGACATATGCCTACATATGCCTACTTGGCTCCGAAGCGCCGCGGCCGGCACCGCTGCCGCTCGCTACAGAGCTCATCTGTCCTTCTTCCTCATCCGGGTTTACAGGTTTAAAATAACCTGTAAGCTTCTGCATTTTTTGTAATAGTTGCTTGTCTCGAAACTCCTTTTCCCTCAACAATTTCCTTTTGCGAGCGCCACTCTCACTCTTTTTCTTCTCTGACATTTTCACCCTAAACAACCTTCATCTGTCACTCGCATTTTTATAAGTCACATGACATATTCTCATTCTGATTGGCTGTTAGGTGGTGTCCACGTGTCTTATAACTTGTATCAATCGCCACCCACATACATTCAGATCAAATGATTGACAGAACATTTGACGAATTACAAAACAAATGCATTTTTTTATTGGCTCATGATAGGCCCCCGATCTCCGAAGGCCCCTGGGCTTCATTAAGGCGGCCTTGCCCACAGTATATAAGGCAGCTACGCCTCTCGACTGTCATCCTCAACAACTGAAAAGAAAGCTAAACGTAAAGAAGATAAATAGGAAAAGAATATGGACTCACCACTCCTTGAAACACGGCCTTGCCCTACATGCCCTGGCTTAATGGCGGGCGCTGATCCCCACCGCCTGTGCTTTGAGTGTTTGGGGTCCGACCACGCTGGGGAAGGCGTCAAACATTCTCCGTCCTGCAGTGCCTGTCGTGCGCCAACATCGCCTGGAACACTTCCAGGTGCAGTATGTCTCGCCAGACGAGGCGCAGGACCAGGAGGAGCTTGAGGTGGTGGAAATGGAGGACCAGGAGGGGGCCGAGGAGGTGCCATTCGTGTTCGCCATTCGTGTTCGCCATTCCGGCAGGCCGGGTGGCCCCGTTTGTCGAAGAGGAGGAAGATGAGGACTTCTCGATTTCGGACGCTTCTGGGTCCGGCGACCACGAGGGTCCACCGCGCAGGTCTGCCCGTCAGGAGAGACGCAGGTACAGAGCACCCACGGCTCCCGAATGTAACGACAAAGTCGCAAAGTTGGCAACACTGGCAACACCAGCAGGGTCGCAAAAGCTAGAAAGATATGCATCATAGGAAACTTTAACCAATAGAATGACTGGAGAGATTATTGAGGCCATGAAGGCAAGGCATGGCAAGTTTATTTATATAGCACCTTTCAACACAAGGCAATTCAAAGTGCTTTACAAAACATGAAAGACATGAAGAGCATTAAGAAACATATTATAAAATGACATTTAAAAACACTCATTTAAAAGCAATGATATAAAATGACATTTAAAAACACTCATTTGAAAGCGAAGATAAAAAGCAAAGATAATAAAAGTTAGAGTGCAGTTTAAGATATGAATATATCAATTAGAAGCAGCGGCAAAAATAAAAGTCTTCCGTCTGGATTTAAAAGTAGTTAGAGTTGCAGCGGACCTGCAGGTAGTTGGGAGTTTGTTCCAGATATTTGGAGCATAATAACTGAACTTCTCCATGTTTAGTTCTGACTCTGGGGACAGAAAGCTGACCAGTCCCTGAAGACCTGAGAGTTATGGATGGTTCATAATTTAGCAGGACGTCAGAAATGTATTTTGGGCCTAAACCATTCAATGCTTTATAAACCAGCAGCAGTATTTTGAAATCATTTATTTTACACACAGGAAGCCAGTGTAAAGACATCAGAACAGGATGGATGTGATCCACTTTCTTAGTGTTAGTGACAACTCGAGCAGCAGCGTTCTGCATCAGCTGCAGCTTTCTAATAGATTTTTGTATTGAGACCTGTGAAGACACCATTACAGTAGTCCAGTCTACTGAAGATAAAAGCATGGACAAGTTTTTCCAAATCCTGCTGTGACATTAGTCTTTTAATCCTAGATATGTTCTTTAGTAACTGTTTTAATGTGACTGTTGAAACTCAGGTCAGAGTCCATGACTACACCTAGATTTCTGGCTTTATCTGTTGTTTTGAACATTGCAGACTGAAGCTCAGCGCTAACTTTTATACGTTCTGCCTTGGCTCCAAAAACCATTACCTCAGTTTTATCTTTGTTTAATTGGAGAAAGTTCTGACACATCCAGTTCAATGCACTTACTCAGTGTTTGAATTGGAGCATAATCTCCTGGTGAAATTGTTATGTAAATGTGGGTGTCATCCGCATCGCTACTGTATGGTAACTTATTTTGTAGTTTTTCATTATCTGAGCCAGTAGGAGCATGTAGATGTTAAAGAGAAGAGGCCCCAAGATGGAGCCTTGAGGAACCCCACATGTCATATTTGTCAACTCAGATGTGTATTTACCTATAGAAACAAAGTTGTTATATCTCTCACAGGCTCTGCCCTCTACTGGACTCTATGGGTAATACCCCTTGATCATATCATGCAAGCATTCATCCACTGAGACTTCTATAAATGTAGCTGGCCCCGGGGCGGGCCAACCTGAATGCGCGCGCATCTCACCGTATAAAAGGAGGCCTCGCCTCTTGACTGTCATCATTTTCTCTTCAGCGAGCAGGAGTGAACAACCTGAGCATAGACGAGAAAAGGATAAGGAAAGAGAAAGAGCATGGAACCACTCCTGGAGCACCGGACTTGTCCGACATGCCCTGGCCTAATCGCGGGGACTGATCCGCACCGCCTGTGTTTCCAGTGTCTGGGGCCGGACCACGCCGAGGACGGCCTAAGCCAGCCGCCGGCCTGTAACGCCTGCCGGATGATCCCTCGGCTAAGCCGCTGACATCGTGGCGATCATTTCCGGGTGAAGTTCGGCCCTCAGGATGAAGCGGAGGATCAGGACCTCGAGGTGGTGGAGGTTGGTGAACAGGATGACGAGGTGCCATTTGTGTTCACCCTCCCGAGGGGTCGGGTGGCCACGTGCACGGAGGAGGAAGACGAGGACGCCTCGTTGTCTGGTACTTTCAGGTCCGGCGGCCAGGAGGGTCCAGCATACAGGTCTGCGCGTCTGGACTTCCCGGCGGTGATGACCCTGGCGGCGGAGCGTGTGGGCCTACCGCTCTCCCCTCCGCTGCCACCGAGGCCAGTAAGCCGCCTTTGGCAGCGGCTTTCGTCTCGCCCCTGTTGCCAGATATCTGGCAGTGTGTGGAGGTGACATGGCGGCAGCCATTGAGGACAAAGGCCCCAATAGGAGCCATGGCGGGTATCATCAGGGTGCAGGAAGGCTCGGAAACGGCGTGTCCCAGTGTGCCCCCCCCTCAATGAGAGCCTGGCAGCCCATCTGCTTCCACAGGCAGCTGGTTGGGTGGAGGGAAAGAAACCACTGCCCCCGCTGCCGCGGGACCGAGACACCTTGGAATATTTGGACAAAACGTTCAGGCTCGGAGCACTCTCAGAATAACGTTATTAGCACATTATTACAACTTGAGGAACGAATGTTTTTAATAAGGGCTAAGTATTTATACTGGGTAGTTTATTTTGTTTAAAAATAATTATCCGACGATTTACAGACCACTCTTTCCCCATGCAAGTCAATGGGAAAAAGTGTTTCCGAGCCTGGCAACCAAACGGAAGTGTAGTACCGCCGTTTGGCCAGCACGAATATTTTCATCTGAGTCCGGCGCACTTCCTGGGGGCTTGGGCCGTTTCTCAATCGCGAGGATGCTTGCTTGGTAGCACATGTCTTCCGAGTCACTTCCTCCAGAAGCTAGGCAAGAATCCTTCCTGGCATTCGGAAAACGAAGAGTGGAACAGGCTAGCAAGTGTGCAGGTGTGCGTCATATGAGAGGCCCCGCCTTACATTCTCCGCCACAGATTTGGGGAAATTGGTCCGTGCGCAAAGCATTGTGGGGATTTGAAGGACGCGAAGTCTACCCATGTGCCGCCTCAAAATTACCCCCAAACCAAGGACGCGGCCTCTGTGGAATTCCAAGTATGCTAGAGATTGGAGCAGTCCTTTGGCGGCACTCGATGACGTAGCATCTTGAAATATTGGCTTGGAAGCCAGTTTCCTCGCGATTGAGAAATGGCCTTGGTCTCTACCTGACCGGAGTCACGCTGTGTGTGTCCGTCAGGAAACACGCTGTTTACAAGTAGTTCCAGCAAACATCCACTGATAAATTGCGATGTTAACAACCTCATGATAGCCTCATATGTTTTTAACTTAGGATCGTACCTGTGTTTAGTCTAGAAAAAGGTTATAAAGTTGTGTATATTTACAGACTGTTGCAAAAACTAAGAAGCTTATAAACATCATGTTTAAAACTAAAACACAATGGAAGATGTTTGGAGTTTTATTTGAGTTATTAATTTACATTTTTTGTCGAAGAGATGCTGATTTGAAACCGTTGTTACATACAGTTACGGCATTTCCTGTTTCTGCCGGAGAGAGGGGAGGCCGTCCCAAAGCTTGCCGCTGTATTTACTCCCTCCATCTGACAGGAGGGAGCCTCGTTGACCTGCGATTGTGGCTACAAACGGAGTTCACTCCGTCACGGAGGGGTAGGGTTGAGGGAGTGGTTTGGGATTGGGCCTTAATCTGTTTACAGTTCTGTTTCAAATAGGTTCTGAGAGATGTATCCATATATCTCTTCATTTTGCTCTCAAAGTGCACCAGATTGATGCTTTTAACTTCAATATTTAAAAACAAATCTTCCCGGGGGAACTTTCCCCCGGACCCCCCTATGTGAGGTCCACACACCACCTATAAAAACAGCACTTTACCCATGCTTACAGTTACACCTATATGCCTCGAGCCTTCAATGTAACTGTCACACTGTGTATTTGCGTGTGGGGAGTGTTGCAGTAGAAAATTCCACTGTAGCGATCGGTACATTAATGGGAAACCCTAAATGTTTGAGCACCCTCTATGAAACGTCAAGCTACCCCACAGCACCCCAAAATAAATACCTGGCGCCGCCACTGAGCCTGACTATTTGTGTTGGGGGGACCCGACTTATTTTTTTCTCCAAAGGGGGGGCCTAACAGAAAAGGTTTGAGAACCACTGCATTAGTCGATACACAAACTATGTTAAACACATTTTATGAACATATAGGTTTACCAACTGCATTAGAAAACCATAAAGCAAATTCACCCTTTGAAAGCTGTGTTGCTTTCAAAGGGGCACAGACTGCAGTTAAGCATAGCAGGAGTGTTGCAGTATGGGTAACTTCTCATATTAGTTCCACTTGGTGGCAGTGTTGAGCTGAGGATCCTCTCTCTCCTCTCAGTCTGAGTCTGGAAGGGCAGTCCGTCACCAGAGATCAGTGGTAATCTAATAAACTCTGCCCTGCTCGCTTTTCTCTTTTGTTCAGAGGTCAGAGCGGATCCATATAAACTGTGTTTCCAGCCCTGTGTGGCTCTGTCTCTCATAACCTTGCACACACTCCTCCAACACTCACTCTGTGTTTCAAGGAAGCAGAGAAAGAGACATCATCTGTGCCTTAAGCCTCTGAGGGTCAGATGTCTACAGATCTTACAGCTAAAATAATGCTTACAACACACAGACTCACACAATGTCCGGTTACACAGTTAGAAATGAGGCTCGTACAGCAATATAAGAGCATTAGATGCATTCAAATCATGTGATTGATGGTTATTCTGATGTGAACATTGAATAAAGACAATGACAGTTGAATATGTTGTGGGGGAACTGATAATAGTGCCAAATCAGACATCATCATCATAGGCACCCCATCCCGTATCAAAGACATCCAGAATTTCAACTTCACCATTGACAGCCACACTCTATCTCCCCCCCTCGCATCCGCAACCTCGGAGTCATTTTCGACAGTCAGCTCAAATTCAACCACCACATAAATCACATCACCAGGACCGCCTTTTTCCACCTCAAAAACATTGCCCGTCTCCGCCCATCACTCTCCTCCTCTGCTGCTGAAACCCTGATTCATGCATTCATCACTTCACGACTCGACTACTGCATCCTCTATGGCAGCGGTTTTCAAAGTGTGAGGCGCGCCTCCCCTGGGGGGCGCCAGAGAGCTTCAGGGGAGGCGCAGCGTGAGACACAAAAGAACGAGAAAAAGATGAGTAAAGTGACACTTGCCCACTTGTGGCTGTCTGTGGACAGTGAGTTCCCCCACCTCGTGAAAAAGGCTGTAAAAGTGCTCATTCCCTTCACCTCCACCTACCTTTGTGAGTGCAGGTTTTCCGCATTGACTTTGATCAAAAGCAAGTACCGGTAAAGTCTGCAGCCAGAGTATGATCTGCGTTTATTCCTGTGTGCATCAAAGACGCAGACTCATTGTTCCCACTAAAGTAGGGGTGAGTGTAATAAGGAGGCAAAGTTGACATTCAGTGTGTTGCCGGGAGCATATAAGGATGTATCCACCATGTTAAAAATGTTAAAACAAATATGTCTTGAGAACACGGCGTGCGGAAATATACGGGTCGTGCTGCAGCTAGATGTGCCTGTCCTCTGTAAGAAGGTGTAGGCGACTGACATGCAAGGAAGAACGGCTGTCCACAGGCTGTTTCAACTTTAACAACTGTTCAATCAGGAGAGACGTGATGTATGGAATACATGTTTATTATCGGGTCACATTATATAAATGAAACATAATGATGACAGTTTATAACAAGTGAATGAAATGGTGTTTGGCGATTAGGCCCAGGTTTTGTAGGATGTCATTCGGGAAGGGAAGAACCATTTCCGATGAACCTCCCCGGGTCTAGACACTGGTGGTGGTGATAAGTGGTTAGGTCCGGTTGGAAGGGAGAAGGTTGAGCTTGGCCCTGAGTTGGAAGCAGGAGGCGAAGGGGTGGAGGAGGGTTGCGCGTTGACACCTGGAAGACAGCTGATGGAAAAGGGGAGAGCATATATAGAGGGATTAACAGGTGCGATGATTAGGCTTGTGAACGGAGGGAAGTGATAGGTTAGCTGAGGAGTGGCGCTCCCTATCATTTAGTGAAGGGAGCGAGTATTGCCATGACGCGCAATACAAGTGATAGGTCTTCCTGCCTGAACTTGCGCTGAGCTTCATTTCAATCAGGAGAGACGTGATGTATGGAATACATGTTTATTATCGGGTCACATTATATAAATGAAACATAATGATGACAGTTTATAACAAGTGAATGAAATGGTGTTTGGCGATTAGGCCCAGGTTTTGTAGGATGTCATTCGGGAAGGGAAGAACCGTTTCCGATGAACCCCCAAAAGAAGTGAAAGTATGAAGTACTTAACGTGATGAAATCTTACCTTGTGGGATGCAGTGGAAATCTATGGATGAAAAGAGAGGTTAATACATGTGGGGATTTAGACGTACTGATGCCTCCTAGGCATCCTCCCTGGACGTACAGGGCTTCCTGGACGTACAGGGCATCCTGGACATACAGGGCATCCCGGACATACGGGGCGTCCCGGACATACGGGGCTTCCCGGACGTACGGGGCATCCCGGACGTACGGGGCATCCTGGACGTACAGGGCGTCCTGGACATACAGGGCTTCCCGGACGTACGGGGCATCCCGGACGAACGGGGCATCCTGGACGTACAGGGCATCCCGGACGTACGGGGCAACCTGACTTCGCAGGGACACATTTTATACAGACCCGAAGGTTACAACCTGGACGTACAGGGTTAGACATGCAAGGATAAACATGAGCCGCGGGGCGAATATACGTGCAGACATGCTAAGAACCACCACCAGTTATATGCATACGTACCAATTTGAAGGTTGGAGAGACCTTTGGATAGCCAGCACGGCACTGAGGTTCGGACGAATGTAGGATGAGAAGCGGTTGTTGTAGGGAAGAGGAACAATTACCTTGATTGCGGCAGGTTTGCTGCACCTATCCTGAACGAGCCCTGAAATGCTCTTAAGACACCACCACCAGTTATATGCATGTTTACCAGAGGTAAGCTGGAGAGATCTTGGATAGCCGGCACGAGCCGATGCCCGGCGAAGAGGGAGATGTAGACAATGTAATGCAGCTGTTAGCTTGAGTACAATGATGCATGAATATCATACCCTGCTTAACATAAGCCATGTGAGCATGAAACCAAATATATGAGTGCAATATGAGCAGCATGAAATAATATTTGCTTAGGTAAATGCTGAGACATGACCCATGATATAGGCAGGGCTCAACGCTAACTTTTAAAAGTGGTTGCCGGGCTGGCAACCAGGCATCCACTTTTGGTTGCCAACTGAAAATACGGTTGCCCTTTTTTTTTGATACCTTATATTTTAAATAATTAAGATGCTATACAGTTATACATCAACTTAATAATGAACATGTGACACAAGAATGTTCAAATGCTTTACAATAAGTAATTAACGCACTTATTTGAACCTAAGTGGTAGTAAACTTGTCCACCCTCAATTGCTGGTATACAAAATACCAGTAGTGCTGTTGTTCTGTCTTCATAGATCCCTCACGAATGAATTGAGCAAGTCACCAGTTTCTTGATCATCTGTTGTCTCCCTTTCAAATGTGGGTTTTCTTGACCTTGTGCTGACCCCCACCATAGACCCATTGGCCCTTCAGCATTGAAGTCTTGGATTGGCCAGACTAATACATTTCTAATGTTAAATAAATGAAAACCATTCATAGTTAAACATTTGATATTAATTATTGATGCTGTAAATTACCTTTAATATGTCTAACTATATTTAAAATGTGTTACCTTTTTATAGAAGTGATTATAATTTAATGCAACCATTTTCTATGGTAAAGTTTCGTTTTGCACTTTTATTTTGGTAGTAATAAGATCGGGACTCTTATTTTGAAGGAACTTTTACCGGAAGTGAATGGAAAACATTCCTCTTTGTTTTTCGTTCGGGTTTTACCTTACGCTCCATCAGTTGAATCACTTTGAACATTCATTGGAGAAGTTGAGGTGTTGGCTGAACTTTTTATCACGCAGTCAAGCAACTTATTTTTGCTTCGCCATTTGTTGTAAAACAAACACACGGCGCACCGCGCACGCGATTAAACGTGCATCGCTTTCTGGCTCCGTAATCACGCCAATGCAGGTGCAATTTAAGTATCAGGTTCCGACTGGTCACAACAATTAAATATCACTCTTAAAAACGAATATGAACATTTATCTATTTTGGGGTGCACGTTTTGCTGTCCTTATTTCTTATGTTAAAAACTGGTTGCCACTGATGGCAACCAAAGTCCAAGAAGTGGTTGACATTTTTCAAATGGTTGCCAATGGCAACCTGGCAACCGTTACTGTCGAGCCCTGGTATAGGACTAGCTTAATTAGCAGTTTAATTACGCCACGGTGAGACGTAGATGCTGATGTGCTGGTTGGGTGATTAGACTGTCTTCTATCCTCTTACATGAGCTTCTCTTTCTCCCTGAAGGAAACCCCGCAAAACCACGGATGGGCAGCATCCGTGGCTGTGTTGCAGCTTGAGACAGCGGTACTTACTGAGCATTGTGACGGGTAGTAGTTACCCGAACTGCATAACTCCATGCTGTAACGCGTTACACCCGTTACGTATTGCGCCGAGGCTTCGGAGCGTGTGTCGAGTAATCCCCGAATCTTTTTGTGAAGCATGTATCGAGGCTTGTATCGTTTCGGGCCAATGACGTCATCGATGACGAACGAACCTCGCTGCCTGTTGATACCACGTGACTGCTTCGGGAAGCGATTCGGATCATTTGAACCGTTGAGCCACAACGCTCATAATACCCATGAATGTATACCAAGAACCGTATTACCCCTCCTGTACCCGGGTCCGCTGGTGACACGATGGAATTAAAAGAGCTCAGACCCTCACTTATATAGAGCTCGGAAAATGTCATAAGTATAAATAGATACGAGCATAAATAAATGTAGGAATAAAAAATGAATAAATAAATGAATAAATGCAGATAAGATATATCCAGTGTTTTTTGGGTAGATTCAGCGTGTGGGCTGTGGCTCGCTGGAAAGCAGCCGACCCA
The DNA here is from genome assembly GCF_949606895.1 of Notothenia rossii. Classification (NCBI taxonomy): domain Eukaryota; kingdom Metazoa; phylum Chordata; class Actinopteri; order Perciformes; family Nototheniidae; genus Notothenia; species Notothenia rossii. Next base: position 43,014,400 of record NC_136905.1, on the reverse strand, counting down.
CGACCGCAGGGTTTGCTTATAGAAGCTACAGCTAAATGAGATAATGCAGTTAATAAATGTATTCCTGATATGGTTTATCCTTCTCAGGCTACAACGTGGTTAAGTTTATGAATAATATTAAGGAATACGAATCCCTCTTTGCAATGTTTACCAGCCTCCTATAGGCTTTTCAATCACAATCGTTCAACTGGAATGAAAACAATATTGTTAACATGAAAATAGGATTTTATGTCCGTTGTTTAGAGTTATTCTAAGGCTTTACTCATTGGGAACTCGGTATGAGATAGAGCGCAACTGTTGAGATTTCCAATTTGCCTGATTTACACGCTTTGACCAACAGGGGTTTATGTTCAAATGAAGCCCATGATGAAGCCTCATGAGATGAACCCTTTGCGAACCAATTGGCTGGAAAGCTTCAAAGCTTCATAAGGCTTCATCTCGCCATCACTACCTGCTTGCCACCTAAGACGCACTTAGAGACCAGTACTGCTACTGAGCCGGAAGGAGAAGTAGCTTCGATGAGATGTAGCTTGAGCCCTGCCTGCCTGCAAGAGGGGTTGTGGTTGAAGCCGGAAGTGGGTGAAGCTTCGCAAGCGATGAGGGCCCGTTCCGCGTGAAGGCCGGAAGCGCCGCATTTGAGCGGCCCTGATGCCAGTGATGCCCTCTCGAGAGACTGAAGGCGTGTGTCAATTGTTTGCATGAAGTATTCCATTTCCATTAAGCCGGAGGAACTTCCGTGGAGCTCAGTATCCTTGTCTTTTTCTTCCGCATCCGGGTTTGCGGGGTGGCCGGCTAGAACCGCTAGCCAACTGGGGAACGCCCCCTGTAGCTTAATCCGCAAGACTGCGGAGCTGATGAATAAATACCCGGAGCTGGGACGAAGCCCTGCTGCTGCTTGCGCGTTGACACCTGGAAGACAGCTGATGGAAAAGGGGAGAGCATATATAGAGGGATTAACAGGTGCGATGATTAGGCTTGTGAACGGAGGGAAGTGATAGGTTAGCTGAGGAGTGGCGCTCCCTATCATTTACGGCCCATCTACACTACAGGCATGAAAAAATCTTGAAGCTGGGCGTGTCTGAAGCTTGGCGATTTTTTGCGAGCAACCAATCACATGAATCTCCCGCCCCCGACATACAAAGCAATAGCAATGTTAAAACGAAGTAAACTGGATATAAACTCTCCAAACAGGCGAAAAAACTATCAGTTTCACCCACTGTCTCTGCCACCTCCCTCCATGCCTGGTTCCTCCGGTTTGTATCCCGGTAAATAGTTCCGGTCGTAAAGAACCGGCTGATTTGCTACCGTAATATCTGGTTTGGAATATGAGGAAATGAACTGCGGTCTGGCTCTCCCAGCTTGCACGCGGTTTGATTGGCTGAGCTTGCACTGGCGGGATTTGCATAAACGGAATTTGATTGGCTGATGCCAAGCATCGAGCCTCAAAAGTTGAACATTGTTCAACTTTTGATGCCGATAGATGCTCGTGATGCTTGCAAAGCCATGCCATGCTCCCCACAATGCAGTTCGGCGAAGATTCAAAATCTTCTACGTCACCCCATTCAAGTGAATGGGCGAAGCGTTGAAAGCATTTTTTGATGCCTGTAGTGTAGACGTACCGTTAGTGAAGGGAGCGAGTATTGCCATTACGCGCAATACAAGTGATAGGTCTTCCTGCCTGAACTTGCGCTGAGCTTCATTATTAACTTCCAGGGTAGTGAATTGAACATGCAATTGTAATTGGGTGTGTGGTATATTTCCATGCACGGACACGCATGTTCCACAACACACAAACTGAACAACACTCGATTTTCCGATCACTACCAGCGTCCTTGCGATCTTGTTATAGTAACAGGTGCTCGTTACTGATGCAATATGGTTGAGACCATTCGGGCTTATTCTAGAGGGGTGCAAGGAATAGTCCAAGTAGTGGGGGAGTTTTATACAATATCTTTAAAACATAAAAATAAAAAGGTTTAAAAAAGTTATTGTTTAATGTTTTAAGGAGGTGACGCTACTCAGCCAATCAAATCGGTGCAGTCAGCACGATAGATTCAAACACAGACGAGACAAGAGGAGAGAAACAGTCGGAGTAATCTCAAATGGCGGAAGGTAGACAGCGAAAACAGAGCATTTAATTACATTTTCTCTTACTGGACCTCTTTGAAATGTAATTGAATACCCCTGCATTATAGCAACAACAACAATAATAATAATAATAATAATAACAGCAATAATAATTGGGTGGGGGGGCGCGGCTGTTCTTATGTTCTCTGAGGGGAGGCTCACCTACCCACACTTTGAAAACTCTCACTCCTCAAGTGACTCCTCAATAAACTCCAACATATCCAAAACTCTACTGCCCGCCTCCTCACCCACACCCGCTACCGAGACCACATCACTCCCATCCTCCAGAACCTCCACTGGCTCCCCTTCCGTCAAAGAATCCACTTCAAAGTCCTCCTCATTACTTACAAAGCCCTCAACAACCAGGCCCCCCCCTACCTCACAGACCTGCTGCACCACCACACCCCTTCCCGCTGCCTCCGCTCATCAGAAGCCAACCTCCTATCCATCCCCACCCGCACCAATCACCGGACCCGGGGGGACAGAGCCTTCTCCGTCGCTGCCCCCTCCCTCTGGAACTCACTCCCACAACCCATCAGAGACTGCACCGACCTCACCAACATAAAAAAACTCATATTATGGCTCTAGAACCATTAGCCTGTGCAATTCGCGCTAATGGTGACATATATGGTGTGAACATTCATGGACACGATTTCAAATTAAATATGTACGCTGACGATATACTTCTTACTTTGAGCAAGCCAGCACTCTCTATACCCGCAGTTCTTGATATGATACATTTATTTGGCAGCTTCTCTGGATATAAGATAAATTGGAACAAGAGTGAAGCAATCCCACTTAACTCATATACATATAAACACAACCTAATGAGCACCCCCTTTATTTGGAAAACAAATGGAATGAGGTATTTGGGAATTAACATCGTCTCTCCTATCTCTAAAATCTTTAGCCTTAACGGCCCTGCTATTTTCCAGTCCATTAAGGAGGACATCAACAGGTGGATGGCCATACCACTCTCTCTATGGGGCAGAGCAGAAACCTTGAAAATGAATGTTCTCCCAAGGCTTTCTCATATTATCTCCTCTATCCCTCTTGAATTCCCACTAAAATGGTTTAAAGATATCAAATCCCTATTCACTCAGTTCCTTTGGAATAATAAGAAACCCAGAATCGCACATAATAAGTTGATCATTCCAAGATCAATGGGAGGTTTGGGAGTCCCAGATGTATTCCAGTATTATCTGTCCTTCAATGCAAAGTATCCATTATCGTGGGCGTACAAAAGTGCCTCTTCGGTAGGCAGTTGGCAATGGCTGGAGCAATCCATCATGTCTGTAAACCAAAACATATCTCTGGCATCAATGTGGTACTGCCCAAAACCACCACCCTCAATGGATAATACCATCATCCGCTTTTCATGCTCTATTGTAAAGCAACTGCACAGGAGACTCAACATAGAGGGGCTCTCTTTACCATCTTGCCCCATTTGGAGTAACCCCTGTATTTCTGCAGGAGGAGGCACTTTAAGTAATAATATCTGGCAGAAGGCTGGTATTACTACAATTGGACAGATATATAGAGACCAAACCCTTCCATTTCAACAACTCAAAAATCAGTATGGTCTCTCAGGCTCGTCTTTTCTATCATATGCACAACTAGCATCTATTATTAGTACAAAATGTAAGGAAGGAGCCATGCCTGCTTCATGTATGGAAGAGGACCAGCGCCTCAAGAAAGCAATCATATCATCAGGTGTGGTCTCTAACATTTATAAATTATTATCTAGGGCTGCCCCGAATACCTATTCTCCTGTTCAACTTTCCTGGGAGCATACCTTGAATATCTCTCTGTCTGCTTTGCAATGGAACTCCATTTGGCAGTCAGCTATGTTCTCTTCTAAATGTGTAAGATTCAGGATCATACAGTTCAAAATTCTAAATAGAGCTTACATCACCCCTGTTACAAAATCCAAGATGGACAATAAACACAGAGATTTATGCTGGCATGAATGTGGCAAGCGAGGTACATTGTTGCACCTACTCTGGGAATGCCCAGCGGTAAAAAAACTTTGGTCAGAAGTAATATCCTTATTGTCTGAATCTTTAAATGTTAATTTCCCTACATGTCCCATTGCATGTCTACTGGGTCTCAAGCCAGATGGCAATCCTGCAAGGACTACCGATCGGCTCTGGACATTGGGCTGTTTAGCCACAAAAAGACTCATCCTATTAAACTGGAAGGAACGCAAACCAGCCTGCTTTACTAGGGACTCATGGCTGAGGGAGTATCTGGACCTACTGAACATGGAGCGTGCAGCTTCTCTGCTGGGGGATTTTGAGGGGAGACAGGAGGATTGCGGTTCACTGTCCGCAGCTCTCCTGTCTAACCCTGTCAATATGGCATCTCCTGTGTAATGTATAATGTATTGTGTATGTAATGCTCTGTGTATGTCACAAACAGCTGTCTTAGGAAGTCATCCTTGCATCCACCCCCCCCCCCCCCCACCCCCCTCCCCCGTTACGTTTTGTTTAGTTGTTTGTTGTTACATGTTTTGATGTACGGTTTGTTATCTGGTGCAATGTCTGTTAAAAAAAATAATAATAATAAAAATAAATAAATAAATAAATAAATAAAAACATAAAAAAACTCACAAAAACTCACCTCTTCAAATCTGGCTTTTAATGTGTGATTGTTTTTGTATTATTTGACTTCAACTTTAACTATATATTTATTTTTTGTTCCTTTCTTCTCTTTTCTTTTCTCTTCACTATTATCTGTAAAGCGTCTTTGAGCACCTGTAAAAGCGCTAACAAATTAAATCTATTATTATTATTTATTATTAATATACCTTTTTCCCTTTTACGAAAAGTACAGGTATAAAGAATACTTTCTGTTCACTTTAAGGGTCCTGGTATAATACAAACTAGCTCACTGGGACACTGCCATGTTTTAAGGTATGGTAATATTTCATTCATTTTTGTTAATCTAAGATCCAAAGATAAATTGTCATATGTACAAAATCTACATCTCGAGTCTCCGGCTCCCATACAATGCAACATGTAATACCTACTTAACATGAAAGTGAAGACATGAAGAAGTACAATGAACTTCTGTGATGATAGAAAAATGTTTGAGGTAAGTTGCAGGAATAAGAAGAAAATATACGTCCATATAAAATAAAATAAGAAAACGGTATGTTGAATTAAACACTGAGGAGTCTAAATAGATACCAAATAATATTATTATATATGAAGAGACTATAAACAGATTTACAAATGAACAGTGTATTATAAACATGTATTTGAGAGGCAAATTTGAACTGTCCTGTTGGATAAAACTGTTCCTGAGTCTAGTGGTTTTAGTACAGATCCTGTGGTACTTCCTAATACTAGCATCTGTTTCCTTTTTTGCGGCTGATTTCCGGCCAGTTTCTACAGCTCAGTCTTATTCAGATTAGACTGAGATGATTTGCTGTCATAGAACACTACTGTGCTGTGCTTGGAAACGCAGTTATTATTAAGTGATTGATCTAGCAAGTTTTATCTGATTCAAGTCAATTATTATACAGTCAGAAAATCAGAGGTGGAAGTACTCAGATGTATTACTTAAAGTGGACCTATCATGCTATATTTAAATGATATATTGTACTTAATTGTAAAAATCCTCTGTCACAAGTTAAAGTCCTGAATTCAAAATCGTACTTACTGTGAGTAAAACTACAAAAGTATCGGCATCAAATTACACTATACAAAGTACAAAAAGTATCCCTTGTACGTAATTTGGTAGAGGAGTAAAGAAGTGCAACATTGGCTTCTAAAAGGCAGTGGAGTCGAGGTATAAGGTAGCATAAAAATGAAAAATGAAAATTCTACTTAACTACAATACTTATTATCCACCACTGCATACAATATGATGGATGGCTACAGATTACCCAATAGAGTGCGGTACATCAGGAAACACTTTATTGCAGTAATAATTCTGTAATTCAGATAACTATGTTCAAAGCCGGACCTGATACGTTTAAATATCAATGAAGTCAAGGAAAGTAGTAGTGATATCTGTGATCAGATCTTTTGTGCTAATGTTGTATGGTCACGATTAAATACTGCTGATCTTTTATTTCCTTGAATTAGCCAGGGATAAATATCCCCTGCAAGTCCCTTGTCTGTTTAAACACAAATGAGTGTAGAAGGGGGAGGAATAACAGGCAGGATTAGAGCAATAAGGGGAGGCGGTTTCCTCCGGCAGCTGAATGAATGCCTCACGTCTGCTGATGTTGCGGTTGAGGACTGGAGCATCAGACTTTGTGCATGATAACTGGTTGACTGATTGAGATGGGAATGCTGATGTGCATCTCAGATGTAAATGCTCCACTCCCCCTCGCCCTAATGAAGGCTTCGTCCTCTCCTGTCACTCTGACTTTGGAATTACCATCTCCACCTTGAAAACTGGACAGCTAACTTCACCCCCCCCACCAACCGGCTCTTTATTCTGATTCATATTCATGTGTACACTCTTTTCATAGAAGTTATGAGGAAGCACTTCCATCACGGATAATTGGAGTGACTGTCAGAGAGATATAAGTGCAGCTTCACCTGCTTCAACTTCCTGTTTCTGCTTTAGGGTATTTGAATCCAGAGTATATGCTATATGTTTGGGGATAAAAACAGTGGATTTAATTTATGGCTTCAGATAGATTTTTTATTGGCCATTTGGAGCAGGCAGAGCAGAAAAGATGGGGGTCCTTCCAACTTTAAACTGTATTCTTAAATGTACTGAAACAAGGAGACTCATCATCTACACAGCATTACATATTACATATATATATATACATATACATAGCGTTACATATACTGTAAAAACACATGATGTGATGCAAGAATCACATTTTTCAATTTACACAGTATTTTAAAATATATCTAAAATGTGCCCCACATTAACAAACCACAACAATAAGATGATTTGAAATGCATTTGTTATGTTAAAACCATAATGATAATATTATATAATACTGTAAAACAGAGCCATTTTGTATACTGAGTACTTTCACTTTTCATATACAAAGTACATTTTACTGATAATACTTCTGTACTTCTACTCAGCATTTTCAATGAAGATCAACTCTTTACTGGTAATTGAGTGGAAGATTATAAGTACCTTGGAATGAACTGGACCGTAATAAAAACACTAAAGCTTCCTACAAGTACTAGTAGTTTAGTTTACAAATAATACACCACTGTATATATTGTATTCTAAAACACATAGGTTTGAGCAAGCTCTCTGATTGGGCAATAGGCGTGTTTGATTCCACGATCAAACAACAATCAAATAGAACGTGCCTAATCACAAAGTATCCTACACACGCCACTAGCCTACCGAAACTACTTCCATGAGCCGACATCGTGTGGTTTCCATAGCGACGTTTAGCGACACACAGCCGTTACACTGTTATACATTGTCTCTCGTTAGCGGACATAAAAACGAGTCATCGCTTCGCAGCTACTGGGCTCCATCTCTAGACAACAGAAAGATGTGGAGCAACGCGCTTTTTGCCGGTCCGGGACGCGTCTATCGTTATTCCAACCCAGTTTAGATTTAACCACGCCCACTTCCGCATTACGCAAGGATCGACGTAGCTCTACGTAGACACGGCACACCCGCGAAATCTAAATCTGACAATGAATCTGACAAGCAAAATACCGTCCTTATAAACGCTGCATAATATCATAGAGGTAATGTTAATTCATCATTTAATATTAATTTCTGATGGATATAAGAGGGATACATTAGCAAACATCTGTATATATAGCCTATATATAATGTTTCATTTTTTTGTTTGTCATGTAACATGTTAACGTTTATTTAATATTTGATAGACTTTTATAATATGTTATAAATGTCTATTTTAACATTAATATATATATATATGTTTATAAATGAATAAATGTGTGTAGGCCTATATATATATAAAATAGTATCATTAAATAATGCTAATACTTACACCAGCTGAGATGATAAAACACCAGTAAACATCTGTGTGTATAAATGAATAAATACATGTGTGAGTACATATAAGTGTGTGTTTATATATATATATATATATATATATATATATGTTTATAAATGAATAAATGTGTGTAGGCCTATATATATATATAAAATAGTATCATTAAATAATGCTAATACTTACACCAGCTGAGATGATAAAACACCAGTAGCCTAAACATCTGTGTGTATAAATGAATAAATACATGTGTGAGTACATATAAGTGTGTGTTTATATATATATATATATATATATATATATATATATATATGTTTATAAATGAATAAATGTGTGTAGGCTTATATATATATAAAATAGTATCATTAAATAATGCTAATACTTACACCAGCTGAGATGATAAAACACCAGTAAGACAAAAAACAACTATTCCTGCTTTACCGCGACTGCTATGGCTATAACTGCCGAATATGAAGTCTATGACGCTAAAGCTACGTTCTTGCGTAATGCGGAAGTGGGCGTGGTTAAATCTAAACTGGGTTGGAATAACGATAGACACGCCATGAAACGGCCACTGGAGGAAAGCTCTTCCTATAACGTGGCCTACCCGTGAACACCACAGCACCACCTGCAAAAAAGTCTGGCATGGAGTTCATGGAGAGCTGTTCCAAGAATTGCACTTTTAATGGCAGCATGAACATCCACCTTCATTCTGAACCCAAAATGTTTCAGCACCATGGACAGCCTGATTTGATTTGTTCCGCTAATCCCAAACAGTGATTACTCAGATATTTAAATAGCCTAATTCAAGAATTGTTTTCAATAAATTGTTTTCAATAAATTGCTTAATAATATATTATTTACTATAATTATATCAATAACTGTAAGCGGGGTAGCAGGAGTGTTTGATCGGCTATCGTTACCATGGGAACTACTTTCTAGGAACTACTTTCTGACGGAGATTAACTCAAGCAGAAAGCGTAGGTTTGGGAGCAAATTAGCCCACATTATGAAATTATTTTACGATATTGTTGATTACAATGATAGTTTGTGAAATAGAATCATACACTTGAGACCAATAACAAGAACAGCCTCTCGTGTATGATTGCTTAAATATACACGTTACAATGAGAAATATATTTGTTCATACTTTGTAATGGTACATTTTAGTTGAACTTCCTATGTTTGTATAAATATCTTTATTTTATATATATTCTTTTAATTTTTTCTCTTTTATTTGAACTTATTCCTAAATGAAGCCACTATCACAAAAACCCATTCTCCCACTGATTCTGGTTTTGATTCTTATAATTTTGCGGGTCTAGATCTGAGTCCGACTTGGCTGTTATCCGGCATCTTACAATTACACCATACTATACACACTTCAGATTCAAATGTCAAATAATAAAACAAAACTCTGTTCAGCTCCTAAAGCTGCAGCTCTCCGTTCTTCATGAGAGCGCTTTACATACTGAAATAATTGGATACGAAGGGAGTCAAACTTTGTTTTCAACAGAAGAAACTTCAACCACAAGCGACGATGAATGATACACATGCAAAACCCCTCTGTAATAGAAGCACACGTTGATAAGGGTCATCCAGTCATTGAAATGACACTCATTTCCACTATGCAATATTTACCTTAAGTTCACGTCTTGGCTAAAGGAGTGTTTCAGTGTGCGGGCTTTCCCTCTCCTGTAGTGTGTGATATATGTTGTAGTGCATGTAAATGGTCTGCAAAGGCTACAATCCCTGCGTTCCCTCCAGAGGGAGTTTCTCTCCCACACTCCCCCCGTTAATGTCGCCCAGCTGTTCTAGAACATTGCAATCCACCCTAGGGCATTGAAATGAGGAAACATCTAATAGGAAAGGAGAGAAGAATAGTTAAACATTTTTTGGGGAAAAGGAACATAATGACACCACTAACACTCACGCTTCTGTAGACTAGTGCTCCAACAGATTGTACGTGATAGGCTGAGGGGCGGGACATCTCAGACATTTGACCCACAACAACAGAGCAGGCCAACTAACATACCGCTAGGAATAAAGAGCTTTTTGAACATTAAAGAATGGAGACATGTCACAGTAGAGACACCAAATAGGAATGTGACCCTGAGCAGAATAGGGCCCCTTTAAGTGTATCATTTTGATATCAGAGAGCGACCAACATGAACAGTTTACAATAACATATCTCTGTAGGGAAGTGAAGAGATGTGTCTTTGTATTCCAGATATACTTCGCTTTTTCATTTTAGGCATAAATTCAGAAAAACTGATCTTTGAGGCGGAGAATACAATCAAGATAAATGGAAACATCTAGAGGTACAGTATATATAGGATGAAAAAATGTGCCGCACTGGAGAACTTGCTTCTCTCTGCAGCTCATCAGCTTGGAGCTTATTCCAGTCATTTAATTTCATTTCAAACCTTTATTTAGACAGATTGGTCCCTTGAGATCATCGATCTCATTTACAAGGGACACCTGCATCATTTAGTTCCACATGAAACATAAAAACAACATACAAACAAACAACGGAGGATATCATATTTACATATTCAACATTTACAAATACCCAGAGTGTCAGAAAGCATTTCATTTAGAAGTGCCTTAAATACATTCAGACAAATAAAAATGCTCAATTTCAAATTTGCCTGTAGACTGTTCCAAGCAAGTGGAGCTGCGCACATAACAGCTGTCTTACCTAAGACAGTCCTTACTCTTGGCACATCTAACAAGACTATATCCTGCGATCGCAGACAATAGCTGCTTGCAACTTTCTGCTTTATCAATGAACAGATATAATACGGGAGTTTGCCCAACATAGCTTTATAGATAAAAGTGTACCAGTGACTGAGCCTCCGTACAGTGAGTGATGGTAAACCTGCCTTGGTATACAGTGTACAGTGATGAGTAAGTGCTTTACAATTTGTGACAAATCTCAGAGCACTATGATACGCAGCATCTAGTTTGCTCAGGTAGTTGGCAGGTGCATTCATATACATCAGATCACCATAGTCCAGCACAGGAAAAAAGGTCACAGTGACTAGCCTTTTCCTGGCCTCAAGCGAGAAACAGGACTTATTCCTGAAAAAGAAACCTAGCCTAACCCTCAGTTTTTTAAGCAGGTTATTGACATGAAGTTTAAAAGAGAGACAGTCATCAAGCCAGATACCAAGGTATTTGTAGAAGGCAACAACTTCAAGTTTTGTTCCTTGCGTAGATACAATATCTAAAACAGGCTCTGGTGTCTTTTTAGCTTTTGAAAAGAGCATTATCTTGGTTTTATCCACATTTAAAAGAAGCTTTAGCTCAGAGAGCTGAGTCTGAATAATGTTAAAAACAGCCTGTAATTTAACAACAGCCTCCTTAATGGAGGGACCTGCATAGTACATCACGGTATCGTCCGCATAGAAATGTAAAGTAGCTTCATCCACATTTTCACCTAAACTGTTGATATATATGAAGAATAAAAGTGGACCTAAAACAGAACCTTGAGGAACACCATTAGCAATGTTTAACCACTCAGAAGGCAGCCCTTCAAAGTGAACACATTGGGACCTTTCAGAGAGGTAGTTCACAAACCACCCCACTGCATGGCTGGATATGCCAATACTGAGTAGCCTCTGTTTTAAAACGCGATGATCAACGGTGTCAAACGCTTTGGAAAGGTCAATAAACAGAGCTGCACAACTCTGTTTATTATCTAGCATACTAGTAATATCATTCACCACTTTCATTGTTGCAGTGATGGTGCTATGTTTCTTCCTGAAGCCTGACTGATGTTTATACAGGATATCATTTATACATAACAACTCCTTTACTTGTTCACTCACAAGTCGTTCGAGCACCTTAGCCAGAATTGACAATTTAGAGATTGGCCTATAGTTATTTAAAATAGTTGCCTCCCCTCCTTTCAGTAGAGGCAGGACATAAGCAGACTTCCATACTTTAGGAATTGTATTTGTGCTGAGGGAGAGGTTAAAAAGAGAAGTAAGAGGTGGAGCAATAAAATCTGCAGCTATCTTTAAAAAGAAAGGTTCTACGTTGTCCGGGCCAGCCGGTTTCCTAGGATCTAACTTGGATAAAGCTTCATGGACAATACCAACAGTTAAAGGAGTAAAACTGAAAGGGTTTTCCAGACCACATTGTTCAGAGTCAAGGACTGGAGCGTTTACAGAAGCAGAAGCACAGTCAGTGAAAGAATCAAACAGAGAGCCACAAGAGACAAAATGCTTATTAAAGCAATTTAGCATAGTAGCCCTGTCTGATATAATGTCAGATGCTGTGGTGAGGCACGGAGGTAGCTCATTTGGGATATCACTGGTGGAAATCAATTTTATGGCTTTCCAACATTTCCTAGGATTATTCAGGTTTTCTGTGGTAACTGACAAATAGTACTTTGACTTAGCACTTTTGACATGTGAAGTGAAGCTATTCCTTAGCTGCCTAAAGCGTAGCCATTCTACCTCTGAGCCTGATTTCCTAGCCTTTGCCCAGGCATTGTTTCTCTCATGAAGGAGACTGGACAGTTCAGCAGAAAACCGGGGATTGTTTCGTCCCTTCACTCTAAATTTACGCGTAAGTGCATGTTTATCTATAATTTTCATAAAACCAAGATAAAAATAAGACCATGCAGTTTCTACATCAGCACACAGATCGATTTTTCCCCAATCAAAATCAAACAGATCATGTAAAAAACCCAGCTCAACAAAGTGTTTTTTATCTCTCTTTGTGATTGATTAGTTCTGTCTGCACTGTTCGCTTTGATGGGAAGAGCTCAAGCCTCTCCATCGCTCTCTTCTGGGCAAACAACATAATGTCTGCTTATATCAAATACATGATTGTAGGGAGGATCAAGGCTTCCCTCCCATAGACACATCTCTCTCTGCTCCCTGTTCCTCTGGGATGGATGTAGGATATGACTTGATGACTGACTCAAACATCCTCAGGAAATACCTCCCCTCTAGTTTTAGTGTTGAGAAATCTTCCTGATTATTTGTGCCTTCTTCAAAGATAATGCCAAATGGGTCAAACGCTTTTTAATATTTGCTCTCCAATCTGTGCTGCATCTCAGGAATTCTGTCTCATTTGTTTGTATTATTAAAGAATTTGGATTTTTTTTTTTTTATTCATCTAATTCTCTCTTGCCATCTCTTTCCATTTTAAATCATATTAAAGCCTGCCAATGCCATATGGGGAAGGGATCTGCTTTACTTTCCTAGGAGAACATGGGGTGATTAAGCCGATGGAGAAGTGGTGCCATTCGAAATCATGCATCTGTCATTTGATGTAATTGGTTAAGGAGATAGTGGGAGTAGAAAACACATTTAGGGTTACACCTATACACTTTGTTTTAAGGAGTCAGGATTCCTAAATGTGAACAATAAAGGATACATTATTCAAGAAAAAGCTGGAAACAAAACATCTGGCACATGATCACCTTGTACAGTGTTTAATGTTTAGCAAACATTAGCATGTTGTGTTTGTATTACAGTATCCACTCTTTATCAGTTTCCACCAATACCTGACACAGAAGCTCTTCAAATGCTAAATGCTTCACTCTGTCTGCACTTATCAGAGATTTTAAATAGGCTTGTTGTGAAAAATAAATAAAGTTATGTTGGTTTTCCCTTTCCTGTGGTTTGTTATATAGTTTTTTTTTACATGGTCTGCAAGGGTTCCAATGAATGAGAGATAACACCTGAATGGCTACTATAACTCTTTTAAACCCAGCTTTGCTGAACATAGCAGAATGTAACACAGGGCTGTATAGTGCACTTGTTTGAATGCACTTTACGTTTGAATGGCACTATAATTGTATGTTTTTTTTTACGTGACAGACTTTATGTCAAGGACACATTGCCTTAGGGACTAATACAGTCATTTTGCTGTGTGTGTGTTTGATCTTCGGTTGTTACAGTTTTCACTGCTGTACAACACATTGCTCCTCTGGGGACAAATACAATACTTGACTTGACTTGAATCTATGCAGAGAGGAATGGCTAACTGAACTCCACTTAGCGCCCTGATATTAGTTTCAGGGTGGGGGTGACAGCGTGCTGCCCTGTGGGGGCTCACTGTGAAGGGTCTGTCCTCTGGGAAGTCCCTGCTATGACTCCACTGTTGTGCAATAACACTTATGTGCATTACCTTCTTCTTTATGACTATTAATACTGGGTGCTTTGTCTTATTTGCACTATTTAACACTGTAACATAGATCTGTAAAAAATTGTGCAATACATACTTTTATTACTGTTATCTGGCTGCTATCAAACCACTACAGGTTCCATTTATTTTTGATGATACTGCTACTTATCCTTTGCTAACTTGAATCTAAACTTATTTTATTTATATTTTCATTATTATTATTATTCATTATTATTATGGGCATGCCTTTTTATTTGATAGTGTGTTATATTTTGTCTATACTGCCCCTGTTTTGCTGTAACAATGTACATGTTCTCTCTGTGGGACATAAGGATCATAAAGGGTAAGAAGGATAATAATAATAATAATAATAATAATAATAATAATAACTATAATAATAATAATAATAATAATAATAATAATTAAAGCTGCGAGCAGCGTTGAGCGGGTCTTCGACGCTCCGCAGGCTGTTGTCCGCACGTCGACGTCAGGCAGATGTCTCGAGGACTCGGCCGTTGGCAAACGTGGGAAGTTTCAGGCCGATCGGACAACGTACACAGGAGTTACAGCAGTATCACAAACATTGTGTTTGATGGGGAGTGATCTGTCGCCATGGCAACAGAATTTGATGACACCCCATAATACGCCTAGATGTGTTGAGGGCTGCATCGTTATCAAACCTGTGAAGTTTTGGGCCGTTTGGAGCAAGTTAACTGGAGTTATGAGAGAACCGTGTTTCACGGCGACCATTTAGTTACCATAGCAACGACATTTGACGAAATCTCAAAACTGACATATATATGTCTCGAGGGGTTGACCGTTAGCACACGTGAAATTTGAACACTTTTTGAACATTTAAACAGGAGTTTTAGCAATATCGTGCTTAACGGCGAGGGATGCGTTGCCATTGCAACAGCTTTTGAGGAAAACTCACTATTGTCATATTCAGGTGTTGAGGGCCGGACCATCAACTGTCATCTGAAGTGTGGTGCGGTTTGGACGATTTTCCATGGAATTAAGAGAACATTGTGTTTTATGGCGAGGGATGCGGTGCCATGGCAACGGCATATGATGACATCCCCTAATTGACATAGAGCTGTTGAGGGCCTGACCATTAATGATAGTCTGAAGTCTGGTGCCGTTTGGACGATTTTCCATGGAGTTATGACAATACCGGGTATTTTGGCGAGGGATGCGTTGCCATGGCAACAGCTTTTGAGGAAGACTCACTATTTTCACAGTGAGGTGTTGAGGGCCGGACCATTAACTGTGATCTGAAGTCTAGTGCCGTTTGGACGATTTTCCATTGAATTACGACAACATTGTGTTTTTTGGCGAGGGATGCGTTGCCATGGAAACGGCATATGATGACATCGCATAATTGGCGTAGAGCTGTTGAGGGCCGGACCATTAGCCATCATCTGAAGTCTGTTGCCGTTTGGATGATTTTCCATTGAGTTAAAACAACACCGTGTTTCATGGCGAGGGATCTGTCGCCATGGCAACGGCATATGATGACACCCCATAATGGAGTTAGAGCTGTTCAGGGCCTGACCGTCACCCATCATATGAAGTCTGGTGCCGTTTGGACGATTTTCCATTGAGTTAACAGAACATCGGGTATTTTGGTGAGGGATGCGTTGCCATGGCAACAGCTTTTGAGGAAAAGTCACTATTGTCACATTGAGGTGTTGAGGGCCGGACCATTAACTGTGATCTGAAGTCTGGTGCCGTTTGGACCATTTTCCATTGAGTTAACACAACATCGTGTTTTTTGGCGAGGGATGCGTTGCCATGGAAACGGCATATGATGACATCGCATAATTGGCGTAGAGCTGTTGAGGGCCGGACCATTAGCCATCATCTGAAGTCTGGTGGCGTTTGGACGATTTTCCATTGAATTACGACAACATAGAGTTGTATGGCGAGGGATGCGTTGCCATGGAAACGGCATACGATGACATCCCATAATTGGCATAGAGCTGTTTAGGGCCTGACCATCACCCATCATATGAAGTCTGGTGCCGTTTGGACGATTTTCCATTGAGTTAACAGAACATCGTGTTTTTTGGCGAGGGATTCGTTGCCATGGAAACGGCATACGATGAGATCTCAGATTTCATGTAGAGCTGTTGAGGCATTCACCGGTGATATAAAAGTGAAGATTGGGGGACGATGGGGCGAGGGATCCGTTGCCATGGTAACGCCATATTAAGTAACATCGGATTTGACGTAGAGCTGTTCAGCGCCGCAGTGTTAATCATCATGTGAAGTTTGGTGGCGTTCTGAGCATGTCAGTTTGAATTATGACATCATCGTGTTCCATGGCGAGGGATGGCCTAGTATCGAGCGAACGCAAACTTTGGCGCCAAATCACGGTTGCGCCGTGCGAAAGAAAAAAAGTTCCGTGATAACTTTAGATCGCCCAAAAAAGTTCCGTGATAACTTTAGATCGCCCATTTGTCGAGAAGCTACCCGACGAATTTGGAGTCGTACGGATAAATTCCCTAGGAGGAGTTCGTTAAAGTGCGGAGGACGAAAAACGCGTTTTTCCAACGCCAAATTCAAAATCGCCGACTTGCTGTACGTTATTTTATACCCCTCCAAGAGGCTTTTTTGCTCGTCTCCGCACCCTAGATATGCGTAGCGAGTTTCGTTGGTTTACGTGAAAGTTAAAGTAGGGGGAGGTAACGTTGAAAACGGAAGTGGGCGTGGTCTACGCAATTTTTTACGCAAAGTTCCGGTACCAATTACACATCGCTATTTTCACAACTTTTGATGCGCATGCGACATTTGGTGAGTTTTCACATGTTGCGGGGGTCAAAAGTGCGCGCAATGTATTCAAATAATAATCAGAAGAAGAATTAAAGCTGCAAGCAGCGTTGAGCGGGTCTTCGACGTTCCGCAGGCTGTTGTCCGCACGTCGATGTGTGTGTCTAGGTGTCTCGAGGACTCGGCCGTTGGCAAACGTGGGAAGTTTCAGTTCGATCGGACAATGTCTTTGAGTTACAGCAGTAACATAAACATTGTGTTTGATGGCGAGTGATCTGTCGCCATGGCAACGGCATTTGATGACACCCCATAATACGCGTAGATGTGTTGGAGCCTGCATCGTTATAAAACCTGTGAAGTTTTGTGCCGTTTGGAGCAATAACTGGATTTATGAGAAAACCGTGTTTCATTTCGACCATTTTGTTACCATGGCAACGGCATTTGATGACACCCCATAATATACTTAGATGTGTTGAGGGCTGCATCATTATCAAACCTGTGAAGTTTTGTGCCGTTTGGAGCATATTAACTGGAGTCATGAGAGAACCGTGTTTCACGACGACCATTTTGTTACCATAGCAACACATAGCAACAAAATTGGACGAAATCTCAAAACTGACACATATATGTCTCGAGGGCTTGACGGTTAGCACACATGTAAAGTTTGAACAGTTTTTGACCATTTACACAGGACTTATAGCAATATGGTATTTTTTGGCGAAGGATGAGTTCCCATGGAAACGGCATATGGTAACATCCCATAATTGGCGTAGAGCTGTTGAGGGCCGGACCATTAACTGTAATCTGAAGTCTGGTGCCGTTTCGACGATTTTCCATTAAATTACGACAACACCAGTTTTTTTTTGCGAGGGATGCGTTGCCATGGCAAGGGCATATGATGACATCCCATAATTGACATAGAGTTGTTGAGGTTCGGACCATTAATGATAGTCTGAAGTCTGGTGCCGTTTGGATGATTTTCCGTTGAGTTACGTCAATACCGGGTTTTTTGGCGAGGGAAGCGTTGCCATGGAAACGGCATATGGTGAGATCTCGGATTTCACGTAGAGCTGTTGAGGCATTGACCAGTGATATAAAAGTTAAGACTGGGGGACGATGGGACCTTGTCCATTGGAGTTACGACAACACCAGGTTTATTGGCGGGGGACGCATTGCCATGGCAACGGCATATGAGGACATCCCATAATTGACATAGAGCTGTTGAGGGCCGGACCATTAATGATAGTCTAAAGTCTGGTGCCGTTTGGACGATTTTCCATTGAATTACAAAAAGACCAGGTTTTTTGGCGAGGGAAGCGTTGCCATGGAAACGACAAATGGTGAGATTTCATATTTAACGTAGAGCTGTTGAGGCATGGACAGGTGATATAAAAGTGAAGATTGGGGGACGATGGGACCGTGTCCATTGGAGTTACAGTGACAACGTGTTTAATGGCGAAGGATCCGTTGCCATGGTAACGCCATATTAAGTAACATTAGATTTGACCTAGAGCTGTTCAGGGCCGCAGTGTTAATCATCATGTGAAGTTTGGTGGCGTTCTGAGCATGTCAGTTTGAATTATGACATCATCGTGTTCCATGGCGAGGGATGGCCTAGCATCGAGCGAACGCGAACTTTGGCGCCAAATCACGGCTGCGCCGTGCGAAAGAAAAAAAGTTCCGTGATAACTTTAAATCGCCCCAAAAAGTTCCGTGATAACTTTAGATCGCCCATTTGTCGAGAAGCTACCCGACGAATTTGGAGTCGTACGGATAAATTCCCTAGGAGGAGTTCGTTAAAGTGCGGAGGACGAAAAACGCGATAAATCGCGTTTTTCCAACGCCAAATTCAAAATGGCCGACTTGCTGTACGTTATTTTATACCCCTCCAAGAGGCTTTTTTGCTCGTCTCCGCACCCTAGATATGCGTAGCGAGTTTCGTTGGTTTACGTGAAAGTTAAAGTAGGGGGAGTTAACGTTAAAAACGGAAGTGGGCGTGGTCTACGCAATTTTTTACGCAAAGTTCCGGTACCAATTACACATCGCTATTTTCACGACTTGTGATGCGCATGCGAAATTTGGTGAGTTTTCACATATGTTGCGGGGGTCAAAAGTGCGCGCAATGTATTCAAATAATAATCAGAAGAAGAATATTAATAATAATAATCGGACCGATATCAATCATGTTTATGAACGGCCTAGGATGGCGCGAGCGCCCATGTGACTCGGTTGGCGTGGGCTACCTACTGTCATGATTTAGGCCACTTTTGCCCGTCTTTTGCCCTGTTTTGTGTGGGTTTTGCATGGTTATCGCTCGCGTTGCGAGCGACTAAATTGATCCTACCGATATCGATCATGCGAGTTGCAGTCACTCGCCCACGTGACTGGGCTCACGCGGCCTATCACCCGTCATGATTTACGAACCTTTTCTGTGCTTTTGCCGGTCGTTTTCCCTGTTTTGTGTGTGTTTCGCAGGTTTATCGGTCGCTGCGCGACCGATTTCAATAGGGTCTTCGCCGACCTAGGTCTCAGACCCTAATAATAATAATAATAATAATAATAAATAAGTATAATAATAGAGGATAATAATAATAATGATAATAATAATAATAATAAATAAGTATAATAATAGAGGATAATAAGGATAATAATAAATAATAATAAATAAAGGGTTTCTGATTTCACATTTTTGTTAGCTAAAGTTAAACGGAAATGACTGTAGCTTCCGTCACCTCTTCAGAAGGTTAACTGTGCTTTCACAGCATTTTATCTGATCTCTGATCAGTTGAACCACTAATTGATCAGCTCTGGAGTGAGAGCATTGATCTGTAAGTAAATATACAACTTTACAACTTTTGCTCATAATTCAGCTTTTGTTGTAAGTAAACTGCTGAAGTTCAGTAGCTGCAGTGAAATAGGCCTGTAGGGGTCCTGGCTGTTTTTCCTTCTTCAAATCAAAGTGCTGTAAGTTATAAAATATTAAATTATGTTTTCCTCAAGGAAGCTTTATTTTTGCACTAATCTCCCACCAAATATATTTGAGAATAATCTGACAATTTACAGAGGCGCAAACAATCCCGAATTAGGATGAGTCACTGAAATATGACATCCTGTGTATCCCAGTGACATCACATCCTGAAGGATTCTTCATGTGAATCTGTGGTGTGACCCGACTCATTCAACCCATCACAGAGGGGGACACAGAGCATGGCAGTGTGTCTGTGTGTGTTCCCTCTCCGAAGATCTACATATGTATGCTGTCCGGGTCCTATTTACTCCCCAGGTCATATGGAAGGTGTCTGGATTGGTGTTTGAGAATAGTATACCCCACTTAGCTCTGTATTTATATTAAATATTAAATCCAATTTAAATACAAAATTACCTTATGAAATATTAACCGGCAGTGTAAATATTTAATGCAAGCCCTTTACCATACGCCTGGTATTCATTACAATGCAGTGCTGGATTTTAATGGGCAATTTCCCCAGACTGTTGCTTTCCTCCTTGGAGCTGCAGCAGGGGGCGCTGTTGTTCTGCGATGCTTCTGTCAGCTCATTCAAACATAAATACATCTTAAAAGACAGAAGGAGACAAACTCAGGATTTTGAAAACGTTTTTACTCTGTGAATACATGTGAATAAATCCCTCTTCAAGTGCAAATGCCCAGAGTTGAGGTAATTATATAGCTGTATGATTAGAGAACGGTTTAAAGGAGAGAAATTGTGATGGGCATGCAGCCTCGTGTGCACTTAATGCATGCTGGGAAAATCTTTACCACTACTAAGGAAACATTTGGTGAGGACATCACATGACTGAAAACATCCTTCAGGCAATGCTTCTGTTCATTCATATTATGCATAATTGCACATTGAAGACAAAGGAAATTGCATTCTAACTTGGCCAACAGGGGTCAGGCTTACTCTGCTTGACAAAGGTTTTAAATGTTCTTTAAATTACAGTGGGGGGGCTGCTTCTGTTTGTTTCTCTCTATGATCGATACCTTCGACACAGTGTTTACGTCTCTTTCCTCCTCACGGGGGATTTCCATTTAAAGCCTTAAGTAGCTACAAATTAAACTGTACTGTTATTAACGTCTGATGTACAGACCAGAACCAGAAACGTCCCCATGAAATCCATCAGCAAGGGAAAGGTACCACAAAACTAGCATTGATGGTGATGTTGTGGAGAAAAATAATAGATGAACTAATTGAAAAGACGGTGAGTTAAAGAAATGTGCTTTATGGAGAGCTGGGGGAGGTGTAAGAGATGTATGTGCACGCAGCTCCTCTGAGGCAAGACAGGGAGGAACATTAATCATTGGGAGACATCTGTTCATTCTGCCGCTTTACAATTCTGTCAAAGAGCTCGGACTCCCCCCACGTCCCCCCAACCATCCACTCAGAAAAAACCTGTCCTCCGTTAAGCATGGACGGGCAGAGTGAAACATCAGAGCCAGTCTCCACTAATAGCCGCCTTCAATTTGATTTCCATTCAAGCACATTTAAGATGAACAAAACAAGGGGACAGGAGAAGGAGAGCAGTGTGTACATCAGTGCTATTATCTGCATTGGGCTGGTTTTATGGAGCGAGACACTTGCTGTCAAAGAAGAAACAGCCAAGCATGCCCACATGCCATAAGCTGACACACCCACACACACACATTTGCATGTGTCATTTTAGGGGACATTTTTTGAACTCCCTTCATTCTTTGGAGGATTACTGTAGGCTTAACTGGAACTGATGCATGTCCGACCCTCAACCTTAAATCAACATGAGTGGAATCACAAATCAGTTACATTCCTGATGCAACAATTATTATAAATGTTAATGTTTCCTCAAATAAATATTTGAAAAGAACATGTTGTAAATGAAACCAGATTTTGCTGTACAACATGTCTGTGAAAATGATGTTCCCTGACCATGAAAGGAATATGAGATAATACAAGTTATATAAGGATAAATGCAGGTATATTGAATATGTGCCAACGTGAATCTGTAACAATGACTTCAAATATTGTGCTGTGTAATAATGTGTGCATTTAATAATCATGATGAGAATTAATTTAATTAATTTATATTGTTTAACATATCATGTTGAGTGAAACTGGATAGTCTTTCAAATGAGAACACTTTCTCAGTATTTTTCAGCCATGTCCATTCGCTGCATTTGCATTATGTATTTACTGCTGTGTAATCATTTTGATGATCACTGGTAGGATCCTCCTTTCCTGCGCAGGTTTTAAATGGCGTGCTCATTCAGAAGGGAATCACAGAAAGAGGTGCAGAATACAAAGCAGGTGTTTGAGCACTGTTCACATAATTGGTGTTGATTGTTTTCTTAAGAGTTCTTTATTGAATGTGACGGGCTAAATTCTTAACACTCACAGATTGCTTCGATGTTTGTTGTATTCTTCACAGATACAACAGACTCTTGGGACACAATGTGCACTTAATCAGTGGATAAGCACATTATACGTTTGTCCTTGAAAATATTTTATTATTTAGTATTCCAGACATCGTTTATGCATAGTCTTGCACACATTAATTATAATCTTTCTCAGATTGATAATCACATGTAAGCATCCCCTTCCTGTTACTTTGATATGTCTCTATCAGGTGTTCTATACTTATTTTGTTTTGTGTGGGCTGGTCCTGCAAAAGACTGGCTTGAGATATGTCTGATAACAAAATATGCACCAATCCAACACAATGCTGATTTAGTGAAATCATTTACGAGTGATGTGTTCATGCTATTGATGGTAGTTTTCCAGTTAGAAAGGCTGGATGTCTACTGGCCAATAGTGATTATTCGATCTGACCAATCCTTGCTCCACCGTTTTTTCACATTACCGGTTTGTATCGGCTCTTGCTGAATCCTCTGCTAGAGTGGTACCAAAAAACGTACAGCTAGGCCTAGTATGGCTTTACCCTGCTGTGGAAATACACATAATCAAAATACCACGAAGATAACTGTGAAAGTGTGTATCAAAAAATAGTGTTCCTGTATTATAATACTTATCGTAGTAGCGTAAAATCGATAGCAAGTCTGAGGAGGCAATGTATATTTATAGTGTAGTAAATATATCTGAGCAGGAAAAGCTCATTTGGTTGCTGGTCAAAGTCTTTGGCTCTAGCTTTGCGTGTTGTTAAAGAATTGTTGAATTAATGCATAACGAGGTGGGGCAATCATGAAAACAAATAAACACTAATCAAACAATTCCCTATTCTAGTCTCTGATTGTTTTGGTCAAAGGAAAATACAGGACAAAACAGAGCAGATATTTATGCTGTAGTGAAACATTTTTTGTCGGGAAAAAAGGGAAATGTCGATTTTTGGTTGCATTTAAAGCTCATTAAACTAACCATGACGTTAACAAACAACAATCTATTGCATTACACTATTGCAATAAAAGAAAGCTATCCATAACCTACATCTCTAAATGCTAGCAGTAGTCGTGCTAACGAAAACTTGGTTACCCCTGCATGTCTGACGGAGGAGCTGCTCGGTGCTGCCCCCAGTGACTGGAGAACATGTAACTCAGAAACATCTGTGTAATGAAAACACGCTTTAGACCACTTACAAGGATTCTAACTTTAATTGTGCAAAAACACAAGCGTTCAGAGTTGAGTTTTAAAATATCAACAGTAAGCTAAAATAATGTGGGGGTTTTGAGGTATCT
Organism: Notothenia rossii; assembly: GCF_949606895.1. NCBI lineage: Eukaryota > Metazoa > Chordata > Actinopteri > Perciformes > Nototheniidae > Notothenia > Notothenia rossii. The sequence goes on along the minus strand of NC_136905.1, from coordinate 42,990,710 downwards.
CTGGGTAGTAAAACAAAATCAGACAGTGTATCTTTTGTTTTCCACATATTTCTGTAGAAAGCGAGGAGCCTATAAATCTCTCTTATCTGCTGAGATTGGTCCTGCTTGTTCATGGGCCCGTTCAGAAGCCCTGTTTTATTTTCAGTGGGAATATCAAATCAAACCTGAATTCAACCTGTGAACGTACGGCGGTCCAAGTGGTGAGAGCGAAGATGAATGAGGCCTTTCTGCGTGGTTTGAGGACTGCAGGCTGAGGGTGCTTTGTCATCATAATATTGAAAGTGAGTTTTGCAAGTTTATGCCTTTTGGCCATGAAGGTGTGTGCTGCCTTGTTTCACAACTCATTACAGTCAACATTTTGATTGACTGCCTGCTGTTTGAGCTGATATTGGACTTCAGACACATTTCTAAAGCTCTGTGGAACTTTTATATTGAGAGATTGTATATATTTGGTGATATATTTTTACTTTCACAGTAAGGTCATGACATGAAGAAGTAGCGAACACATCAGCGCCCATAACCAAATTCAGTTTTATTGGCTTCAATGCAGTGGATTTAACAAACAGTTATCTGCCGACCGATCAAAATAAGTATTTCAATGGCTGTCTCAAAGCATAGATTTTATGATTGGCTGGAGGGTGTACGTACGTAAAATATCTGCACAGCTTATGGAGTTTTATTGTTGTCGTAATTGTTGTAATGATTACTGATAAAGCTGCATTCATGATATGCGGTATAACAGCTCTGAGATGGCGTTCTATGGAGAGAGCGGTGGCACCATTGATCAAGATGTTCTCCAAGCTCTTTGCACAGAGTTAAAAATATCTCAACTTTAACCTTGTTAACTGCTGACCTACCAATCAAATGACAGCTGTGCTAAGTGAGTCAAGAGAAATGTGCCTATCATGTGAATGCATCTTAACTCTTTGGTCTGTTTAGTGTTCGCCTCTTTTGGTGTAAGCAGTACAATCCACTCTGACCCATGTTACGACCCTGGTCCTTATGTGTATTGTGTGTAGAGATTTCCTTCAAGTCTTTTAGAGTCCTTCAGAATTATTAGGTAGGTTTAGTAGTAGGCATGGTTAACAAAACTGTGAGTTTGTGTCTTAAGGGGGGGGTGTCACGGCTTCTGCTGCTGTCTGCTCGTTAACCTGTCTGGGATTGTTTTCAGCTGTGTATGTTATATGTATATGAGATGTGCCGTTGCCCGGACGCCATTGGATGCCAGCTTCCTGTCCCTCCTCCGGTAGGCGTGACCGAAGATCTGGATTGGAGCAGGTCGGGCCCGACTCACCAATCCCTGCCCACACCTTCCGGGGCCTCTTACAAGACTGTGTGCATCTCAGTTAGACAGGAGAGGTCTGAATCTGTGTCACACGGCTCTAGGTGCTCGCCTTACGTTCTGTGTCAGTTCTGTGTAGCTCTGAGCTAGTTCTGCTACAGTGGTTAGTTAGAGTGTGTGCTTAAGTGTGTTTTGTGTGTATTCTGTGATTTGTGACGGCGTCGAACTTGTGCGAGATGCCTCACTATTTTAGCCTTAAGTGCCCATAGTGTGCTATGACTGTGATAATCTGTGGCCTTCGTTTTGTGTAGCGTTATTGTGAACAGATAGCTGGTTTTAAGAGCCTGTATTTTTGGTTATATCAACTTTATTTTGAGTTTATTATTAAAATCAACCTCTTACCAAGAACACCTGGTTTCGTGTTGCTTCCCTTTTACCCTAAGCGAGCTGGGGACGTAACACCCATGCTATTATTTATCCCAATACCATGACAAACAGGGAAAAACTCTCTCTGTAAGTTGTGTTGAATAAAAATAAGATAATTATGTTAATTGTATTGAACTTGAATAGACATAAACAATTGTGTTCCTTTTTTTTTTAAATCTCTAGGTTAGACACACTTATTTTAAGGTGTTGAAGTGAGATGAAGTCAATCTATAGCAGTGTATTGGGGTATTATAGTTTTTTGTTGACCTACTGTTCTTACTGTAGATGTATGCAAAGTTTTCCTGTGAGTTCCTGAAGTTGAATACGACAATCGTTCTAGTTTAAGCTGTTGGCTTTTTCACCTGTCTGATGGAGTGACTGCTCAGTTATTTTCACACATTCAGAATTAGGATGTCCGTGTGTTGCAAGCCCTTTGTGAATATTACAATGTGATCTAAGCTGAAAGATGCCCCAATCCAGGTACTAAAGATCAAAGTTGTAATGAACAGAAATGTTCACACATAGACACACACCAAAGCAGCCCATTCGAACATTTATTTGATTGATTTAAGACACTTTACTATGGATTCTCTACTGTATATTCTAAAAGTAGGCATACTGTGCAACTTGACTTTCAGGAAATACAATCATCAAAAATGTAACTTTTCTTGCAATCAGACCACAAAGAAAAGCAGCAGCCAAATCCACATGGTTTAATAAATGTTGAAACTCCATCATATATCTAGTCTGGAGGAATGAATCACGGAGCTATTCAAGTTGTCACAGAGAGTTTTACATCAGAATTCACATCTCTATGCTAATGTGGGGCTGTTGTCGAAGAAAGGCAAGAAGATTGGGGCCAATAATGTACGTCTCGTTTGGATCGTAATGTGCAGATGCGTAGATTTGGTCGATGTGTTTATTGTTGAAGTTGTATCTCACCAAAACTCTGTCCATGTTGCTTTTAGGGTCACTGCGGTTGTAGTACCTCTTGACTTCAAAGGGCAGGTCCTCGGCCTGTAAAGAGTGGAGGTTTCCGATGGTGTAGTATGCATATTGCTTTTCGTCCTCTATTATTGGAAGCAGTTTCTGAGGCCTAAGGTTCTGAAACATGTGAAATCCAAACTCTCCTTTAGTGGGATCACATAGAGCCCGCATGTTGTTGTCCAGGCAGTCCTGAACGTACCAGCCCAGCAGCTTGAGGCCGTGGCGAGGCGGCGGGCGACCGAAACCGCTGTCCTGCAGCTCCTGGTCTGAATCCAGGGTTTTCAGAGCTGAGGTCAGAACCACCAAGAACACCAGGACGAAACGAAACAAGAGCTGCAGCTTCTCTTTGCCAAGGGCCATGTCCAGGTTATCTATGCAAATATCTGAATGACAAATCAGAATCAGAAACAGGTTGTACTGCCGAGTACAGTAGGTTGCCTTGGTGCATTTGGTTCATACAGAGGCACAGTTGAAGAAGATACATTGTAAGAAAAGGACCACAAAAATAAAACTATTATAAAAAACTATTATAACATTAAAATGTAGTAATATTTACATTAAATATAACAAATATATAATATACCTGTAAAAATAAAATCGAATCAAATATGTGCAGTATTGGTATGAAAAGTGGAAAGCCAGGCAGATATGCGAGGTAGCTTTGTGTACAATGTGCACAATTCAGAGGGATGTGCAAATCTGCCAGAACAACCATCAAAACAAATTGATTTAAGAAATTCTACTTTACATGTGCAGTACAGTTATATCGTCTCACAACTTACCTCTTAGTTGGTAATAACAGGAGAAGTTTAACCTTCTCTAAATGTGCCTGCAACCACAGTGTAAGTCTTTACGCTCCGCTGTGCTAACTCCTCTCTGTGTGTGTGCCTGATGAAAGCAGCAAACGTGTTATTTTGACCAGAGGTGGAGCTTTGCTCGCTCTGTTTGCGAGGAAAGAGGAAGTTCTGTGTTTGCTGTGCAGCTGGGAACCCCAAAAAGTTTGATTTAAATTTAGAGAAGTGAAGCTGCAGCTTAAACGCAAACCACAAGTGGCATTTGTAGACGCTGATGATCAAGTTCAGATTCAGGTGATTTATTTCTACCTGTAGGTTAATTTGGTTTGCAGATAAAAGACCCAAGGGATCCATCCTGACATTTTAAAACAACACAGAAAAATCTTTTAAAAAGTACCCCATGCTCTATCACATTTAAATAGATATAAAAAGTACACAAATAAACAATCTAGCAAGTAAATAACAAAATATAATAATAAAAATAGTAGTATCTTTGTGACACTGCAAGAACTAATGTTAATTTGAGTGATGGCTGCTGAAACTCTTAGTTCTGCAACTAGGGACAGCTAACCTCTGGCCTGAAGGAAGAGAGACTTTCTGCTCTTTAAAGACAGGTTACCAAACCATGACATTAAAGAAAAAGACAGAATTGACTATAAATAAACAATAAAACATGATCATCATGGTTTTGTCGATGTTAAAACAGGAAAGTTTCCTAAGTCAGTACAAACGCTGGCGATCCGTTTGGCAAAGTTCCACTGTCTGGTTGATGGACAATACTTCATGTACTGTATGTGGGGATGTCTTCTATTACAAATTATTATGTTGTTGTATTTACATATCATGTAAAACAGGTCATAGTGAATACTGATGTTGATCTCAACTGTTTCACTGAGCCTGCATTGTGATAAAATGTGAAGCAAAAACCAAGAAACGGACCCACACACAACATAGTTTTACAGAGCCAAAACGGCAAATACGTCTTACCTTTGCTGTTTCTGATCAAAAGTTGTGTTCAATGGCATTAAAACGATAAAAGCGCTGCCGAAGGTTAATCCGATGTGTCTGTGTCACTTTGAACTGATTACTGATAATCCATCATTTAATTTTTGTCAAAAACTGAGATTTCATATAGATTGTGTGAGAGCTACAACCTAGCTTCCGGTTTGGGCAAATCCGGCTGCGCATCACTCTATTCACCAATGGTAATGTTTAGATGGATTTTAGGAACTTCCCCTCAACTCTATTTGCTCTAACGGTTCAAAAGAGGTGTCAATCATCAAAATCACTATAATTTACATTTTTTTACTATGTTCAATCGGAATTTACTTTAAAATTAAAAAGATCTATATTGATTCTGACTCTTCTTCATCCAACTCACAGGTGTAACCTTGCTTTGAGAAAAAAGATGATTAATTTAAGCCTTTTAGAAGGGAAGATATGGTAATTTGTTCTGGGAATGTCATTTTCGAGCCTGAGGCCTGAAAAACAGGCTTGGGGCTTAACAGCTTAAAGCGAATCAGCCTTTTTGGAGCAGGGCTGGAATAGAGGGGTATGAGCAGTATGAGGCATGGCTACAATGGGTGATCCGTTTGGTATTTTAAGCAACAAACTTCACAGACATGTTTTGTATAGGTATGGCCCTACAATATATTTTTCAAATATAGCATGATAGGTCCACTTTAAGTGTGAATCTATATGCATACTATGGTTTTCACTGTCTTTGGTTCATTTGTTTGTTTTTTTTGCTCATGTGTTTCAGTGTTGGTGTATTGGCTACTGCCTGAATATGCTTCACGAAAGACAGGTTTTCCTATACATAAAATCATTTTTTATCCTAAATATCTTGGTCTCTTCTTTTCCAAGGTCACATTGTCCGGCAGTGGCTCAGTCAGTAGGGACTTGGACTGCGTAGGGTCACCGGTTCAAGTCCCGAACAGACCTAAATATGGAGTGTGGACTGCTACCCATTTCACCTCCCGGGCCCTTCCGTGGTGCCCTTGAGCAAGGCACCGGACACTGACTCCCATTGCTCCCCCAACACTGTACAATAGCTACAATAGTACTAAAATGGGTTAAATAGAGGTCGAATTTCACGCTGTGTGTGCATGTATGTGTGACCATTAAAAAGGGTTTCATCCCTCCAATTCTATTATTGGTTTTTCTGTTCTAAAACACTTATATTTATGATATTTAGTTTCTTCTCAATCTGGGTTGGTGAGCCCACACAAAGAAAAAACGATGATGAATGATTAAAACAAGCATTTTCACTTGAAGCAGGGGACTCAGATGTGAAGTTGTCGTGGCGAACATATTATCAGTTGTGTGTTTCCAGACATGCAGTATTTATTTTGCTGTGTGTTTGTGGTCTCTTCAACACTGACTAATGATGTAAACAAATAACCCTGTTACAACATATCCTGGTATTTGTGCTCTTCTTGTTGTCACAATTAAATGTCTACATTGTCAGGATTTTCCTTTGGTTGTTTCATTTTGGCAAATCAGAGTGCACATGATTCTGTTAACTGGGGTATCAGCACTCGTGCCTATTACACGTTTAGCATACAAAGAGCAACATTAGCATTCAATAGTCTAATTTAAGCTCTGAAAAATACAAAATACTCCATATTCAAAACTAGTCTTTAACTCAGTGCAGGAGAGACGGTGTAAACAGTTTCAGATATTTTTCACTTTAAACAGCTGCCTGCTATTTCTGGAAATGAGCTAAATGACTGTGACAAGTTAAGGGGAACTGTGGATTTAACACGTTTCACTGAGAGAGACAGCCTTCACATCATATTGTTCATACTGTAATGGATCACTCTTCCAGAGAAACTCCCTCTGGAGGGAACACAGGGGTTTTAGCCTTTCCATACCATTTACATGCACAACAACCTATAGAACACATTACAGAAGAGGGAAACCCCAAAAACCATTACAGGGCCTCTTTAAACCATACACTGCAGCATGTGCACTTCACTCCGGCCAATCGGCTCGCTAATATCAGGACGGCGTGTAGCAGGGTGCTTGCGTTTTGTCTTTCTTCATGGCTGAATGCACGTATTGTAAGTCACTAAAGCTTAATGAATTGTAATATAATGCAATTCCTTAAAATGTTGAAAATATTGATCGCTTAAGTGTGCCTTTTATCCAAAAATCCATAAAAGTATAAATTAAACCACTACAGCAATATATCTTATCTTGAATCCAGAGGTATGCGTTTTACTGTGTTTCATACCGATCAATCTGTAGAAGTTAGTTACAGAAACATATTTTTGCTTCCAAACATGAGTTACTGTATGTTTTTTGATAGTTTGTGGGTGTAAGTCAGCAGAGTAAAGTCAGCAGAGTAAATCAGGATCACAGATAGACTCAAATCAGCGGAGTCCTGAGCTGTGTCCCTTCTCAAACACACAGCCTACCATCAGAGGGCTGGGGCTAATGGGCTGAAGTTGCTCCTCTTCACCAAATGAGATGTCATGGCAGGGTCCTGCACCCCCGCCCCACTGAGGCTATGCTCGTTATTCACAGTGGGGCAGTGCGGCCTGATACAAATCCAGCCACCAGAAGGAAAGTAAAACGGCACCTGGCTGTGGGGCGGAGCAGGGGAATTACATGTGAAGTAAAACAATTATTTGTATATTTACAATATGGAAATTAGGAAAACAAGCCCAGCTTCTATGATATTTTTGTTTGCAGTAAACTGATAAACATAAAGCTGCAAAGATGAGCACAATGTGTGTGTGAAAATGTTAACTGGTCACTGAAGGCCTTCTCCCGGAAAAAAACATAAAACAAGGTGTCAGGATTTTGTTTTATACAAGACCCAGTCGCAGACAATGACTCAAGAGGAAATTATGCTTAACATATTTATTGTTCGGAGACTCAGGCAGGTTTGGAGATGGCGGGACTATGGAGGTATGGAAGGGGAGGCAGGCAGGTCAGTCTGGGCTAGGAACAAGTCAGGCAGGTAAGGGGAAGGGAGAAGCAAGCAGGTTGGCTGGAGGGTCTGTTGGTTGATGGCTGAGGGACCGCACAGGAAGCACAAAGAGAAACACGTTATAGTTAAAGCACAGGAAAATACTCAGGAAGGTAACTCTACTGAGCAGCCAGGAGGCTGCACCACCACCACTGGTGTAGAAACTAGATGATGCCTTAATTAAAACAATACACTCTATAAACTGAGTAGTGATTCCCCTGAGTTTAATGTGTTATCTTCACTCCACTGACACCTGCTCTCATGTTAAGAAGTATCTGATCAGTGAATGCACTGCAGCATCCAATCAGTGACTGATACACAGCAAGGGGGCGGGGCGAGTGGCTGAGGATTTCACCGGAGGATGGTCTGGTGGTTCCTCCGTTATCGCTCCTCGATCCTCCGGCACAAATTAGCGCCATGGGTCGCTCCTTAAGATGGCGCAGAAAAATCAACTTCCGGTGAGACCGAGGACCGAGGAGCGAAGAAATGACAAATAAGAGACATGAGACCGACCCTAGGTATCAGGTTACAGAGGAGGGGTGACTCATCTCTCTCTAGGTTAGTGTCTCCGTCCACATGGTTGTTCAGGTGTAGCAGCCTTTTTTAATGTTAGTTTAGTAACTGGTGTGAAAAAAGGTGTGTTTCACAGTTTAGACCGTCTACACAGCGGCGTGCGTTGACGTTTGGCGCGGGCTTGTCTGAAGCTTGGGGAGTTTATGCGAGCAACGAGACCAACAACCAATCACATGAATCTCCCGCCCCCGACATACAAAGCAAAAAAGCCCGGTTCTTCTCCACTATTGCCAAAATGGATGCCGGTTTTGTAGCATCGGTAGCAAGTGTAGTAGCAAGGGTGGCTTTAGTATATGCAATGTCTCGCGGGAGGCCATGTAGTGTGTGTCGCTGTTGGGTACATCCGATACTCAGAAAACGTCTGCAACGGGGGGAATACCACGTTCTGGTCCAAAAGCTCCATCTGGATGACCTCCTGTTTTCAGCAGTACTTGAAGTGTGTGTGTGTGTGTTGGGGTGGTGGTCTCTGTGTGTGTGTGTGTGTGTGTGTGTGTGTGTGTGTGTGTGTGTGTGTGTGTGTGTGTGTGTGTGTGTGTGTGTGTGTGTGTGTGTGTGTGTGTGTGTGTGTGTTTGTGTGTGTGTGGGGACACATATTTTTTTTAATCATACTATTATTTTCTCAGGTACCTGGCAACCGGTGACTCATACAGGACCATAGCATTCAGCTACCGGGTCGGGCATGCAACAGTGACTGTCATCGTCAGGGAGGTTGCCGGTGCCATCTGGACCGCCCTGGTTGAGGAGACCATGCCGGTACAACAGACAGAGGACTGGAGAGGCATCGCTGCTGGGTTCCAGGAGCGCTGGAACTTTACGAATTGCGTTGGTGCCATTGATGGGAAGCACGTGGTGATCCAGGCTCCGGCAAATTCTGGGTCCCTGTACTTCAATTATAAGTCCACCCATTCCTTGGTACTGCTGGCTGTCGTGGATGCCCAGTTCCTCTTCAGGGTAGTGGATTTCGGAGGCTTTGGAAGGAGCAGCGACAGTGGGAGCCTGAGTAATTCTGTATTTGGAGAGAGCCTCAGAGATGGCAGTCTGCAGCTACCACCTGACACCGTCATCCCAGGAGCAGAGCGGCTCGGCCTTCTTCCCCATGTGTTGGTTGGAGATGAGGCTTTTCCGCTGCTGGACAACCTGCTGCGTCCATTCCCTGGACGTCACCTCATGCGTGAAAGGAGGATGTTCAATTACCGCCTCAGCTGGGCCAGGTTGGTGGTTGAATGTGCGTTTGGCATCCTCTCATCTCAGTGGAGAATGTTGAGGCGTGTCATTACCACCAGCCCGGAGGTAGTAGAGTTTTGTGTGAAGGCCACCTGTGTGTTGCACAACTTCCTCTGCAGGAAGACGATAGGAAGGACATCACGCACACCTATCGCAGAGCCCACGGATGAAGCTCCAGCTACTCCAACCCTGCGTGATGCACCGAGGATGGGCTCCAACAATGCCACACGCAGATCCATCCAATTACGGGAGACCTTCTGCAGCTATTTCAATGAGGAGGGTGCAGTGCCATGGCAGTAGTATGTGGTGTAGGGTCACCATGGCTCTTTTAAGAGCCTCCAAACCAAAAGCTCTTTTAAGAGCTACCCATATTTTCTTTAAAAAGCAAATATTCCAAATGATTTTAAAATGCCATTTTACATCAAACATTCCTAATAAACATGTTTCTTAAATTGATATTATAATATGACTAACAACCTTTTTCCTTCAGCCCTGTTTTTACTGATAAACCACTCATGATTTCAACAGGTTTTCACATGAACAATTATACAGAAGACAGCACATTATATATCGACATCCATGAAGCTTCTGTATCTTCCGTATGTTGCAACTGACAAACGACATGAACAAGTGAAGACACTGTATAGCTATAACATACTTTAAATAACTTTTATTTATAATAATGTATATGTAATATTGTGAGTGAAGTGTGTGCAGTGATGAGTGCAGTGATGAGTGTAAAACATGTAGTGTGGATCAGTATGGCTGTAAATAACAAAAAAAAGGGATGAATCAGTCTTCCTCCTGCTCTGCTTTAAAAAATGCCTTATGAATGGCAAATCTCAGCCTTGTCTTCTTCGACATTGACATCCTTCGCAATGAAGGCAAGAAGCCCCGGAGAAACAACTCGTCCTCTTCCTCCTCCACCACTGGACGAGGTTGAGGTCGTGGCATGGAGAGAACAGGAGCGATGGCTGACAGCAACCCTTTCTCAAAGGCGGACATCTCCCTTCCCCTTCTCATTTTTCCCCGGCCCTCAACATTATCCTCCTCCTGTCCTGTCTGCCCTGCCTCGGATTGCTGGCTGCTGGCTGGCTGAGTTTCACCAAGCTGGCTTTCATCTACCTGGCTTTTGCTCTCATCCTCTGGCACCTGGCTGGGGTCAGGAGTAGTACAGGGGGGTGGAGGCAGGGTTTGCCGGGGGACATTGCTGGACGTCTCACGGTCAATGAGAAATGGGGTTAAAAAACCCATCACTGCCGTGAAACGCCAGGGCTATATCCCCCTGACGACCCTGCCCTGCTTCTTTTTGCCTCTTTCTCCCTAGCTTTCTCCTTCCGGAACCTGTCCCTTAGAGACTTCCACCTTGTCCTGCACAATTCCTCTAATGAAATGAAATAATAAAGTTAATTTGTTGAACTACTTGAAGAATTGACTAAATTATTCCTCCATTAATGAAAAGCAAATCCCTTTATAACTGTCACTTGCATAAAAGGTTTTACATTCACACTTTATATGATGAACATTTATGACATTAATGTCTATGGTGCTATTTTATGCTACATTCCATGCTGGCTAAATATACTGTCTATGCCTGCAAACTGTCCATTCAATGTTAAAATTAAGTACATTGTATATATTGTGGTGACACCATGTTGGACCATAATTCACCTTTCTTATTGTGTTGCCACACAGACCCTTTAGTGGGAACACGAGTAACTTTAGCTGCCATTCCTGCTAGTTTGTTATACAGAGCAGTTCATGTACTAACCTCTTGGGGATTAATGGATAATAAAGATTGGAACTTCATTCTTAATACACCACCTCCGACTCCCTTTCTTCAGCACCACACTGGTGACCCCGACGGCTTCGAGAAAGTTTCCGAAGTCTCAATGAACATGGCTAATTGCGATGTTTTCGTAAAGCTGCCGGAGTTTTGGGAGCATGCCGTGGCGGAGTGGTTTGCACACATGGAGGCGCACTTCGCCTGCCGGCAGGTCCGTGACGGGGACCTGAAATACTACCATGTTGTAGCAGCGCTGGGAAGCTCCACATCGTCCAGGTTGGTTGGATTTATCACAGACCCCCCACACCATGGCAAATATGAGGCGATTAAGGCCCTTCTCCTTAAGACATTTAGCTTATCTGCTAAGCAGAGTGCCCGCCAGATACTTGACATTCAAGGCCTAGGAGACAGCAAGCCATCTCAGCTGATGGAGAAAATGCTAAATCTGCTAGGGGGGGAAGATCCCCGGATTTTATTCACGGAGATTTTCCTGCGTCACTTACCTTCCCGGGTCCAGACGGCGCTGGCCAACACGCCATCTGCAGGCAAGAAAGCATGGCGGAGGCCGGACACGGCAGTTTCAAGACGGTGTGGGGACACCGGAGAGTGCTTTTACCATGCACGTTTCGGGACAATGGCTAAGAAATGCATCGCTCCGTGCAGCTACAAACCCCCGCGAAACGGAGGGGCCGGCGCTCAGTAGTGGCCCTGAGCGTCGGTGGCACGGGCAGGCTCCTCTTCGTCAGGGACAGCGTTTCGTGAGGCCTGTTTCTGTGTGACACGGGCGCTCAACGGAGCTTAGTTCCCGCGTCGAGTGAAGACATCACCCGTGGTGGGCACGGACCGCGGTTGACGACGGCTAACGGCGGTCCCATTCGCACGTACGGCGTGATGTGTTTGTGCATAGGAGGACAGCATTTCAGCTGGGATTTTGTGACAGCGGAGATTTCTTTTCCCCTCCTCGGAGCGGATTTTTTGTGTGCTCATGGACTCTTAGTGGACGTTAAGAATAAGAGTTTGGTTGATGCCTTAACGTTTTCTTCCCTCGTGTGCACACTTGGCAGCGCAGCGTACGACGGGCTGTCGGGCTCGCTGTCGGAGGCAGACATGTTTCTCAGACTGTTGGCCGAGTTTCCAGGCCTGTCGCTGCCCACCTTCTCTGCGCTTACCACTAAGCATGGCGTGGAGCACCACGTCACTACCGAGGGGTCTCCTGTCTACGCCAGGGCCCGGCGGTTGAACCCTTCTAAGCTGGCTGTGGCGAGGGCGGAGTTCGCAACCATGGAGCTCCTGGTCATTGTCCGCCGCTCCGACAGTCCTTGGGCTTCCCCCCTGCACGTCGTCCCCAAACCGAACGGCGGGTTCCGCCACTACGCCTGACCGCTATCCGGTGCTGCACATTCAGGACTTTTCGGCGCATCTGGCCGGTACAGTGCTGTTTTCCAAGGTGGACCTGGTGCGTGGATACCACCAGGTGCCCATGCACCCCCTGGACATTCCCAAGACAGCGGTGATAACATCTTTTGGACTTTTTGAGATCCTGCGGATGCCTTTTGGGCTCAAGAATGCCGCTCAGACGTTCCAGCGCCTGATGGATTCGGTGCTGCGGGACCTGCCGTTTGTGTTTGTCTACCTTGACGACATACTCGTCGCCAGCGCTTCAGTGCAGGAGCACCTGTCCCACCTCCGAGCCCTTTTCACGCGGCTCAACGAACACGGATTAATCATCAATCCTGCAAAGTGCCAGTTCGGGGTTTCTGACATTGATTTCCTGGAGCACCGCGTCACCAAGGGCGGTGCGACACCTCTGCCAGCGAAGGTGGAGGCTGTTGCGGCTTTTCCTCGCCTGCTCACAGCCCAGTCGCTCCGTGAGTTTCTGGGGATGGTGACCTTCTACCACCGTTTCATCGCCCGGGCCGTGCACATCATGCGGCTGCTGTATGAAGCGTTGAAAGGCAAGACCCCCGTCCAGGCGATCGACTGGACAGCAGAGTCGGACGTCGCTTTTGCCGGGGTCAAGACTGCGTTGGCTCAGGCGGCTTTGCTGGCACACCCATCATCTACGGCTCCCATCTCCATCAGCACGGACGCGTCGGACTACGCGGTCGGCGCAGTGCATGAGCGGTGGGTGGAGGGCGCTTGGCAGCCACTCGCCTTTTTCAGCTGCCAGCTGACGCCCAGAGAACGCAGGTACAGCGCTTTTGACCGTGAGCTCCTGGGTCTTTATTTGGCCGTGCGGCACTTCCGTTTCATGCTGGAAGGCCGGGAGTTTAGGGCGTTTGTCGACCACAAGCCGCTCACTTTCACCATGTCTAAAGTGGCGGAGCCTTAGTCGGCGCGTCAGCAGCGGCAGCTTTCCTACATCCCTGAGTTCTCCACAGACATTAAGCACGTGGCTGGCAAGTCAAACCTGGTTGCTGATTGCCTCTCCAGAGTCGTAATCGGTGCCATCCAGTTGGGCCTGGACTATAATCGCATGGCGGCGGACCAGGTCACAGACCCCGGCGCCCAGGCTCTGAAGGTGGAGGGCGCGGGGCTGCGCTTGGAGGACGTGGTGTTCTGCGACGCGGGTGTTACCCTCCTGTGTGACGTCTCCACGGGCCTGTCACGGCCAGTCGTTCCCGCCAGCTGGAGGCGTCCTGTGTTCGAGGCTGTGCACGGACTGTCACACCCCGGCGTTAAGCCTTCGGTGCGCTTGGTGGCCGCGAAGTTCGTCTGGCATGGACTGAAAAAGGACGTGAGGACTTGGGCTGGTGAGTGCGTGGCTTGTCACCGCGCTAAGGTGCACCGCGACACGAAGGCCCCTTTGGAGCGTTTCCTGGTGCCTGAGAGGAGGTTTGACCACGTTAACATCGACCTGGTTGGTCCATTGCCCTCCTCTCAGGGCTTTTCCTACCTCCTCACCATGGTGGACAGGACGACCCGTTGGCCGGAGGCGGTCCCGCTCGTTTCGACGTCGGCCGCAGATGTTGCCCGGGCCTTCATTGCAACGTGGGTGTGTCGTTTTGGCACCCCGTCAGACATTTCCTCAGACAGGGGCTCTCAGTTCACTTCCGAACTCTGGAATGCCGTGGCAGGCGGATGGGGGTTAAGCTGCACAGGACTACCGCTTACCACTCTCAGGCTAACGGCCTCTGCGAGCGCTTCCATCGCTCCATGAAGGCGGCCCTCAGGGCCGGACTTACGGACGGTAACTGGGTCGACAAGCTGCCCTGGGTGATGCTGGGCCTGAGGACCGCACCTAAGGAGGATCTGCAGTGCTCTTCAGCGGAGATGGTCTACGGTCAGCCGTTGAGAGTTCCAGGTGATTTCCTCCCAAACGCATCAGCTCCTTGGTCTGCCACGGCCCAGCGGGTTTTCCTACGGGACGCGGCGGAGGCTTTCGCTCCAGTTCCGACCACTCAGCATGCTGCGCCAAGGTCTCAGGTTCCCACGGGGCTGTGCTCGGCTGGGCACGTTTTCGTCCGTCACGACGCACACAGAGGCCCCCTGCAGCCCCCTTACGACGGACCTTTCCGGGTCTTGGAGCACGGTGACAAGCACCTGGTGCTCGACATGGGCGGCAAGCCTGAGCACGTCTCGGTTGACCGGGTGAAGGCTGCTCACTTGGAGGTGGACCAACCGGTGGTGCTGGCTCGACCGCCAAGACGGGGCCGCCCCCCGGCTTTGATTCCTGTCAGGGAGTGCGGACCTGTTGTTCCGGTCCCTCCTCTGATGGGGGCTGCACAGGTGGAAGTCGCTGTACCCGCTCCGTTGCGCAGGACTCGTGGGGGTAGGAGTGCTGTTCCTCTCCGCCATACGGATTTTGTTTATGAGTGAATTCTGGGGGGGGTTGTATGGTGACACTATGTTGGACCATAATTCACCTTTCTTATTGTGTTGCCACACGGACCCTTTAGTGGGAAAACGAGTAGCTTTAGCTGCCATTCCTGCTAGCTTGTTATACAGAGCAGTTCATGTACTAACCTCTTGGGGATTAATGGATAATAAAGATTGGAACTCCATTCTTAATACACTGCCTCCGACTCCCTTTCTTCGGCACCACAATATCAAATCAAATCAAGTTTTATTTATATAGCACATTTATAAACAACTTTTTGGTCGAGCCAAAGTGCTGTACATATAATAAAAGTAGCCTACAGTAGAGACACTTTACAGCTAATAAACAGCACAGTTTGTTCAGCATATCATATATAATATAATATAAACTCCCCAAACAGGCGAAAACCTACCAGTTCCACCCACTGTCTCTGCCACCTCCCTCCATGCCTGGCTCCTCCGGTTTGTATCCCGGTAGTGAACAGAGACTGATCATACAACACCGGGTGATTCACTACCGCTATAATTAATTTCTCCTCCATTTTTGGAATATGAGGAAATGACCTGTGTAGTCTCTCCCAGCATACACGCGGTTTGATTGGCTAGCGCTTGTATTGGCAGATTTGCATAAACGGGATTTGATTGGCTGACGCTTCTGCCGAGGCGCCAAAAGTTGAACATTGCTCAACTTTTGCAGCGAGCAACGCCAGCAACGCTCCGCGTGGCTTCCCACAATGCAGTTCGGCGAAAAGTGACGTCACCCCATTCAAAGTGAGTGGTGAAGCGTCAACGCACGCCGCTGTGTAGACGGGCCATAATAGTATTATAGCCTACACAAATATTGTAGGAGCACAGAAACAGAGTTCAAATTCTGTTTTTGCAAACTTATTTTGGTTGTGCTTACCTTGCAAAGTAATGTTATAAGTGTCAAAGGAATGTTTTAATATAAATATTAATGATAATATTGTAGCGTGTCCAAGTTAATAGTTATGTCAGTTATTATGGGGGTTATTCCCTATCTTTATTCAAGAGCGTGGTATTTAAATTTGAGAGCATACTTTATTGATTTCTTTCCCTCAAACCCTGTCCTCGCACTCAAATAGTGCCTGCTTGCACTTAGATTTGCTCTGTTTCTGCTCAAACTGTGCGCTTGCATTCAGATTTCCTGTGTTCCAGCTTAAAACCTTCTCCTCGCACTCAGGCTGTTTCTGTGAGCTCTTGAAATGTCTGCTCTCAGATTTCTTCAGTGCGCGCTCGGATCTTTTGTGCAACAACCCTGTCAAAATCCCTCAACCAATAGGAGGCCAGGTGTCCTTGCGGGTGCGTTCGCTTTACTTATTAGAGCGTCCCGTAAGGGCGGTTATTATTTGGTTTATAAACTACCGCCCTCCACGGCTTTATAACATAACATGTACTTCACTTTTTTAATTTACAACTTTTTGGGGGGGAAAGATCAGGGAAAGCACAGGGACATGATCAAATAGGAATATAATGTTCTTTTAAAAAACGTTAACTAAAGGGAACAATCTATTTGACACAACTGAAGCTCTGGCCTTCCTTAAAAACTAACTAATTTAATAAAAATCACAATTGTATTACACACAATGCACTTTTTTTTGAGAACAAACATTCGTAACTAATGCACCATAATACATTCTGACGAAAAATACAAATTATTATGAATACAAATAAAATAAAAGAAGCCTCCCGTGAGTTACTATAAAGTAGATTTTAAAAACGTTTTATAGAATAAAAGCTCACTGCTGGACGTTGTAGAAATGTGTGTGTGTACCACGACAAAGCAGCCTCATTCACTTTACATTGGGGTTGTTTGCGTGGTGCAGACACGTAATTGTAGCAAAGTTCGTGACTCCACCACGCACTGCGGTGTTAAGGAGTCGTGGTGGAGTCACGCATTCTGGTGGGACCAGGTTTCCCTATAAATAGCATGATAGGAGATCTCTAATCTTTTAAATAGACAGTTTATAGGAAACAAACTAAACAGGATCGTTTTATTAATGGGAGAGGTAAGGTTTTGTACCAATGACTTTCGACCCCCTGACAGAAAGACTATGAACAATAAGCCCAAAGATCACTGTTCTTCTTCTTTACATGTGTCTACTATGTTTTTGGAGCCTTTTGAAATGTATTAAATGTTATTACATATTTCACTTTTTTCTATTAAGGCTTTAGTTTTTATGCTGTTTACTTGGTGAATACAATGCTTAGCTTTTGCACACTATAATCACATTTCCATAAAAATGTAATGACTGTGGCCCAGAGGAGAGGGCACAGCTCTGACCTGATAAAAGCCATTCTCACACGCGTTTAAGTTATTGATCACATACGTACAAAAAAATTATAATTTCAGCCCTCTTTTTTTCAACATAATGTGCAATTACTATGGGATACATTTACTTGGAGGGAGAACATTACAGACCATTGAGTTCCTGTCCATGTAGAACGGGTGGCCTGTTCTACAAGGTGAGTTAATGGGGTGTCCTATCCTCTTACTCTTATGCCCTCTAGTTAAAAACACTAACTCACTAGACTTCTCACAGTATTGGACTACTATGTAAAGGTGCTCTACAGTAAGTTAAGCACTGGTTTTGCGGTTGAAA